>NW_024425786.1:12997948-13024087 GCF_017311325.1 Ursus maritimus
CCCCCCCCCGCCCCCCCCGCCGCGCCCAGGCCCTTGGAGAAAACCGGCCCTGGCCACCGCCCTCCCGGCTGGCCCCCCTGCCTCCACCACGCAAAGCCGCAGGGAGCTAATTCCACATCTCCAGGCCCAGGCGTGAGGCCTCCCTGGTCGCGGGCTGTTAGCGCGGAGCCCAGCTGAGCGGCGAGAGGCTGCAAGCTCCGGGTCTATAATAGAATTGCTGACGCGGGCGGAAAACTGTGGGGAAAACTGCAGCCGAGTAAACAGATAAATAATTGAAACAGTGACAACACATACCTTGCTGCTTTGTGGAGTAACACTTTCATTAGCTGGAGGCAGCGGGGGCGTGGGGAGGCAAGCAGGGAGCACGGACACTTGGGTCCGACTTGGACGCTTGGGTCCGACTTTTAATCAGCCGTGAACAGCTGGGCGCTGAAGCAGCCTTTGTTTTCCAGCTCAGGCTTTATTGTCACCTCCTGAGGTTTCCCCCCCCCGCCCCGGGCCCTGCCCCGTGCTGCTAGGGGGAGCTGGGGACCTCATGACCTCCCTGCTGGCCTGTCCCAAGGGCAGCTAGAGGAGGGTGAGCCCCCGTGCTGTCCAGAGGGGGCTCCATCCCCAGGTCAGTAGATGGGGTGCTCCCCAGTCTCCTCAAGGGCCCCCTGCCTCCAGAAAGGCCTCACCGCAAATAGAATCCAAGGTGACCTCTTCCGTGTTGCCTTCAGGGGCAGTTGAGCTCTCCCACCTCCCAGGCCCTCCAGAATCTGGCGCTTGTGGCTTCTCACCATTTCCTTTCTGCCCCAGGCGCTCTGAATACCATCTTCTTTCCTGAGCACATCTGCTCTTTCCTACCACAGGGCCTTTGCTCTTGCTGTCTGTCTCCTCTGCCTATAGAGCACTCCCCCCTTTTGCCAGGCCGCCTCCTGCTCTTCCTTCGGAAGGCAACTTAGACCTCGCTTCCTCCAGGGAGCCCCCTGTGACGACCCTATCCCCAGATGGGGGCTGGGCTCTGGGCTCTGCCATTCTAGGCCTACCCCTGACAGAATTCACCAGAAATGATTGCCGGGGAGAAGAGCCAGCTCTGCGCCTTCCTGGCGTAGGACCTCAGGAAGTCCCTCCACTCCAGAGCCTCAGTTTACGCATCAGTAGAGTGGGGAGGACCTGGAAGGGTTCTAGTGATGGCGGTGACATGTCCCCGAGGGGCCTCTCCCAGGGTACCAGGGTGCTGGGCGTCCTGGCCTCTGCATCTCCCAGTGTCCCCCAAGCCCGCGCGCGCTGTCTGGAGTGAAGGGCTGGCCGGGCGCTCCCCTGTAGCTGCCTCTGTGCTCTGTCGTAGGTGACGGACGGTGGCACCATCAAGCAGAAGATCTTCACCTTTGACGCCATGTTCTCCACCAACTACTCGCACATGGAGAACTACCGCAAGAGAGAGGACCTGGTGTACCAGTCCACCGTGAGGTGAGGGGTCGCGCCGGGGGCCACGTCTCCAGCCCTTTCCCATCTGCCCTGCGATGCTCTTGGGGGTTCTCAGGGTCCTCCTCCATGGGCTTGGAAGGCAGGGCTGGGGGCTGCGCTGCAGAGGGGAACCCGGTGCCTCGAGGGGCATCCCCTGGAAGGAAGAGCGGGGAGGGGTCAAATCGCAGCTCTGCCCCGTGCAGCCCACCGTCCACATCGGCCCCCCAGCCAGCTCCTCCAGCAGTCCTGCGAGGTGGATTGTCCAAACCCAGTTTCCGGGTGGGGACACTGAGGTCCAGAGTGGCTAAGCAATGGGCCCCATGTCCGGCAGCCAGCAAGGAGAGAGCTGGGACGTGGGCCCGTTCTGCCTGGCTTCTGAGCAGAACACGCTCTCCCATCCCCCACGGGTCCCTGCCCCACAAGGCAAACAAGTGGACCCCAGGTCAGAAGTGGCAGCAGGACAGGAGGAAAGAGTCCTCGAGGGTGGAGATACTTACTGTGTATACCCCTACCCCTTTTCTAGAAGACTCTAAGGTAGCAGACCCCATTCCATGCCCTGCCATGCTCTCTGTGTGTGGGTACCACGGCCCCACACCCTCCTCGTGTACTCTCTAAAAGGCCCCCACCCTATTTTACCCTTACCACTCATTTGCCAGACTGCCGCTGTCCCTTCGGTGACCGGGTGAGCTCCTCATCAGTCTTCAGGGCCCAGCTCAAGCATGCCCTCCTGTGGGACACCTTCTTTAGGCTGCCCCTCGCCCTACGGAGCGACTCTCCCCCAAAGCCAGATGGCTGCTGGTCCCCTGGTGCCCACCCCTCCATGAGATGGGGGGGGGGAGTCTCACTGCGTTCATGAAAAGTGGCTCCACACGGGCACTGCACGTGCACAGTCTTGCACACACGCGTGTGCACACATAGACACACGTATGTCCGTTTTCCCACACGACGCAGCCAAACACTTTGCCGGGTGCCCAGGCAGAAAGCAGCGGCCTGCAGGCCTGGCACATAGAGGGCGCACGGTGAAATTTGCACTGACAAGGTGATACTGGGTATGCTCCTCGGCCCTGGGGGCCTCAGTTTCCCCCTGGATAAAATTAGAAAACTGGACGGGAAGGTTGCAGAGGGCTCACCCAGCCCGGCGGAAGGAATCTGGCAGGTGATCCTTCCCTGCACACTTTGTAAGATGGAAAGTGGGTGTGCTCCCCGGGTGGACCTTTCGGGGGCCCCCTCCTGTCCGGACTTTGTGCCAGGAGCTCAGAACCAGCTATTGCTGGGAGAATCCGGTGAGTATGCGGGTGTGAAGGGACAAGGCAGAGGCGTGCAAATGGCCGCACGGATGCCTTTATTCATGTCGATGATTTCCCCTGTACCTGCTTCCAGAAAGGATTTGGGGCTCCTTAAAATATTAAAGCACACCTAAGACCAGCCAGTTACAATCAAGATGAAAAACTCATTTTAGAGAAGAAAATAACCGTCCTGGGAGCCACAGATGGTTCTGCAGAGTGAGCACTCAGAGCACCCCCGCTGCTTCCCAGAAACCCGCCCCCTCCACCCCACCCCCACATGGTTACCGTGGTCTCTGAGAAGTGCCCCCCACCCCAGCCGATCGCATCATTCCCAGCCCCCCACCGGAGTCCTAAGCCAGGAAGAAAGCCCAAGACCACTAGCACAGCCCTGACCCCTACCCCTCGTGGTCAGCCGAGCACCCAGAGCCCAGCCCCCGTACCGGTCCCAAAAGACCTGGTTCAGAGCCAGCTCAGCCACTTCCTACTGAGTGACCTTGGACGAGGGCCTCCACCTCTCTGTGTGTCAGTTTCTTCACCTGTAAAGCAGACTTAATCGGATCGGCTTTTCACCATCATTGTGGGATTTAAGTGAGATTTCTGTCCCGGGGCCTGAGTTCCAATGCTGACCCCTCCACCCCCTTGTGTTAGTGTCACCGAGGCTTGGGGACTCTGTGCCTGAATTGCCCAATCTCTAGAAGGGAATGACAGTAGTGAGCAGCTTGCTGCAGCCTTGCAAGGGTTCCCCAGTTAATTCACATCGAAGGGCTGCCATGGTCGCTGAGCGGTGCATGTTTGCTATTCTTGCCCAGAAACTGCCCCCCTTCTTCCACCATAAAACACCCTCACCTTTTTCCAGATCGCATAAAGGCCCCTTATGTGTCCTCTGGCTCTTCTAATCCTCACAAAGAAACCCTGTAATTGCACGCACAGATGTTATTGTTTTCTCTAGCCCCGGTTTACAGCCATGGTCAAAGTTCAGCAAGGTCAAGGGACTTGCCCTGGGGTTCGGAGCTGGAATGACACAGACCGCATCTCACCCCACGCCACCTCCCCCTGTCCCTACACCATGCTGCTCTGCTCATCTTACCCATGAACTGAGGAAACTGAGGCCCAGATGGGAGGGGCCACGCCCAAGGTCACACGGCAGTGCTGACTTGCGGCCAGGGCTCTTCCCTTCCCCAGCCTGGGCTCCAGTGGTGGTCTCCCAGGCAGAGCGCACCAGGGCAAAGGAACCTCGAGGAGGCCACAGGGGAAGGGAAGGAAGGAGTCTAATCGGATCACAGAGAGCTGCCGAGCTCCAGGCTGCAGGGCCCCATTAGGGCTGGTGGCGGGGCGGGGGACTCCTCATTTACATATAAATGAAGATATTTACAAATTAATGCATCTCGACTAGAGAGAGTCCCAGCTCCACAGCTGTCTGAGCGGCTTCCTCTTCAGCTGGGGAAAGTAGGAGGAGAAGGAGACTGAGATCACCAAGAATTGGCAGAGAGCAATTCTCAGGCAGCTGAAAGGAGCCCCCAGGGACTCCCAAAGCGTCTCCTCCCACTGGAGGGGTTCCCGGAGGAATGGGCGTCGGGTGGGGTGATGGGACTTCTACCTCCTAGGGGGTACAGGTGTGGCACCCTAGGTCATGACCTTGGGCAGGTCATCGCCCCTTCCGGTGCCCCAGAGGCCCCATCTATCAAATGTCCATAGAATGAACCTCAGAATCTAAACTCCCAGCTTGGAACTGACAGTAATTTATTCCTTTAGAGGATATTTAATTGAGCACTTACTAGAAGCCTGGCATGGTGGAAGGTGTCTTGAGGGATCCAGGGAGGAACAAGAGAGACCTGGCATTAAACTCTCGTGAGGGGAAGACAGTAAACAAGGAAAGCAAAAGACATAAGTAAATTTATCGGTACATATTCCACAAAGGTGTGAATTCAAATGGCGATTGTATAATGAGGGGCAAGTAGGGTGCGGTGCCAGGGAAGGACCGCTGTGCTGGGGTGCCATCCAAATGGCTGACCAAAGCCCGAAGGATGGGAAAGAGCCATCGTGGTAGGGACGAGGGCGATGTGGCAGAGGTCCACACCCACCTTCAGCACCCTGACCCCTCCGCAGGCTTCTCAGGCCGCCGGAACCCCACTCGGCTTGCTCATGGGGTGAGGTGGACGTGCCAGACGATGGGCATCCCAGAGCAGCCTTGGCCGATGGGAGATGCTGGGTGGCTCTCCCAGCTCCCCTGCCCCTTGGGTGGGACTACTTGGATGTTCACTGTCCCCTCGAGCTCCCGAGCAGGAGTGAGGCTGAGCGGCTCCCCCAGAATGACCTCTGTGATGCACCTGTATTGGCTTCTTCCCTCCCCACTGTTCTTCACTCCCTTCCCAGCTTCTGGGGACACCTTTGCAGATTAGCCACTGGCTCCTGAATCCTTGTCGCAGGGTCTGCTTCTGTGGGGCCCCCCTGAGTGGGGAGGCATGATATGGGTGACGGTTCTACCTGCTGGCTTCCTGCATATCACTGTCCTCCGCACCTACCCCCTCACCCCTGTGCCTCAGCCCCCGTGCACCTGCCCCACCAGGCCAAGAACAGGTGGAGCAGATGGATAGACCCCCACAGAGGGGAAGACTGTATGGGCAAAACTCATTAATCCCTGCAGAATGTATCCATCCATGTCCCAAAGTCCTCTGCAATCCCTTGTCCCATTCCACGTGTTCAGGATGTCCTGAGGAGCACCAAGTGGGCTTCACTGGCCCTAATTTGGCAGCGAGGGAAATCTAGACTCAAGAGGTTGAGTGTGCTCCTGCCCCTCCCACGCCTTGCCCACTTCCCTTTGCCAAGGCCCTACTCATCCATTCAGGTTCAGCTTGCACGCTGCCTCCTCCAGGAAGCCAGTCATGACTGCCCAGACAGAGTCAGATACTCCAGGGTACTTCCCCTCCATACCCTCCATGCCCTGACACTAGGTGTTCAAAGTCTGCCTCTCCCACTAGACTCAAAGCCCATGGACGAGGACTGGGTCTGATGTCTTCACCAATGTCTCCCCAGCCCCAGCCCAGCACCCCCACCTCACCCCCACAACATTGAGGACAATATGTAGATGCTTGCGGGATGGATGAGTGAGTGGTGGAAGCTATGGTGTTCTCCCACCACGGCTCTCCCTGCTGCTGGATAAACGTAGGAGGGAGCATTTGCCCCCCCCCCCCCACGCGCCTTCTCCAATGTTTTCATCCTTCATTCATCACAAAGGAATTGAGCAATCGCTACATGTCAGGGACAGTGCTGGGGATAAGAGCCAGGAAGCTGAGGCATAAGTCTGGAGGCTTTGCAGCCAGCAGCAGAGGTTGGTGTGAGGCAGGAAGGTGAGCCACTAAAAAATTTTTTTGTTTGAAGAAATGAGAAAAGCTGTGCGGCGGACTGGCGAGTGACAGGGACACCAGGGTGGCTGGCTGGCTAAGGAAACTGCTTTGGGAGTATGCTTGTGAGAAAGTAGGCGGGGGACTACGAGTTCCCTTATAGGAGGTGACATCTCAGCAGGAATCTATAGGATAAAAAGAAGCCACTGGCAGAGGTGGGGTATGGAGGGCATTCCAGGTAGAGGGCACAGCAAGTGCAAAGGTCCTGAGGTGAGAAAGCTTGACATAATCTAGGGGCTCCCAGAGGGCCAGTGCGGCCAGAGTTTAGGGAGCGAGCTGGCATTTAGTCTCTGTGTCCCGGAAGCTGCTGAAGGTCATGGTCTGAAGTGATATGTCTTGTAAAGCTCACTCTGGTTGCCATGTGGAGGGGGGGTTGGCTGTGCCAGGGAGGGAAGACAAAGCCCTCCCCAGATGAGCCTGGGTACGGGGAGGGAGGTCTGTCTCTTCCTCGGCCCTGGGACTTAGTTTCCAAACCTGAGTAAGCTGGGAGAGGGGCGACCACAGTGTGGGGCTGGCAGGGGCCAGGAGGCGAAGGGGTGCCAGAGAGCCGGCTCTCTCTCCGGGGTCTGATCTCTGTGCCCCGAGAACACGTGCGCTATCCCCAGAGCCCGCAGTAGGAGGTGGAGAACAGCTGGGGGGGTGGGGAGGAGCCCGGGGGCTTCGTGGAGAGCAGGAGTACACAGTTACACCTCCCTAATTCATATTTATCAGGGGAGGGAGATGGGGGAGAAATCGAGTGAATGAAGGAAGAGCCTGGAGGAAAGAGGACGTGGAAAGAAATGCCACTTCCTTTATTATTTCGAGATGCGCCCACTCACATATTCGCTCGACGGCACATGTGGAACGTTTGCTGCCTCCAAGGCACGGAGCTGGGGCACAGCGCCCAGAGGTGGTCGGGATGCAGCCCCAGCTTGTCCTCCTCGGACCTGCGAGCCGCCCTCCTTCCCCCGCCCCCGTGTGCCCCGAAGTTCCTCCCAGGCTGCGCTCTCGCTCTTTCATTTCAGTAACCCCAGACCCTGCTTGGCATTTAGAGAGGAACAATAAATATTTGTGGAATGAAGGCAGAGAGAGGGGAGATAAAACATGGAGATAAATAGCTAACAATTCAAGTAATAAAGTGATAGCTGTCCTAGGAAAGTCTCCGATATAATGCAGTGATGAATCAGAGCTGGAGAGACCCGGGAAATCAGAGAGAAGGTGGCGTTTGAAGTGGCCCTAGAAGCATAAGTAGGTTTCAGACAAGGAGGCGTGGGGAGCGGACACTCTAGGCGGAGGGCACTGCGTGGGCAAAGGCGTGGAGGTAGGGAGGCGCTGGAAGCAGTGACAGGACCCCTGGAAGCACACAGACGGAACCTGCCAAGTAGAAGCTCCCTGGAATCTGTTTGATGGACTACTGGGCTGGTTTTTATTTATTTTTATTTTTTTAAGATTTATTTATTTATTTGGGGGGGGGCAGAGGGAGAGAATCTCAAGCAGACTCCCTGCTGAGCACGGAGCCTGACAAGGGGCTCCATCCCAGGAGCAAGATCACGACCTGAGCCGAAATCAAGAGTCAGATGCTTCACCGTCTGAGCCACCCAGGCTCCCTTGTGTGCCCTTTTTAAATAGACACATTCACTGTTTCATCCAAAGAGCAGAGGGACTTGCTTCCCTCTGAAAAGTCACCTGGCGCTTCTGCAGACTCATCTGTGAAAGTGCAGGGTAAACTCCTTCGGTCTTGGTACAAAGAACAGTGCCCTCTGACCCTGGTTGGTTTGAGTCTGAATTGCATAGCTTCCTTGTCCTTCTGCACGGTATCCTGAGCCGTGCGTCCTTTTCCTCCGAAATATACACAGCACCTGCTGCTTGCACAGACGTGGCCGTTCATGTGTTCCCTCATCTGACCGCTCGGCACACACACGGTGAGTACCGTGTGTGTGCTGAGCCCGTGCTAGGTTACGCCCAGTCCTTGACCCACTGGAAACCCCCTCCTCTCTCGCACCCAGTAAGCCTCAGGGAATGCGAAAGAGCCAGAGTGACATTATAAGGACAACCTTGAGCCCTTTTCTGCAGTTTATTCAGGACAGATTATGCCTCTTAGTCCCATCTGAATTGAACACCGCAAGTGGGAGCAGGTCGCCATCGCAAAACCAGGGATGCTTTTAGGAGCGAGGGCTGCAGTTCTCCTCCCGGCCACTAGGGGAATGTCCAGCCGGGGAGCTCGGCTCTCAGAGCCTGAGCAGCAAGGCGCCTTGGGCGGGGGGCTCCCCTGCCAGCCCCTCCCGGGACCACCCGCATTAGGATCACCCTGGCAGTGGCTTAAAAACATCAGTTCCTGGGTCCACCAAGATGGACTTTGATTCAAGGGGCCTGGAGCGGGGCCTGGGGAATCAGTCTTTTAAAAAGTCCTCTAGAGAGAGTTGCTGGCAGCACCCGCTCCACGCTTCACCTTCCACCTGCTGTGATATGCGGACAGGGCCCAAAGAATTCAGGGGGAACCTGGAAGACACAAATAATTCTAGTTGCTGCTGGCAGCTGGCGGCCAACAGACGATTGTCCTAAGGCCCCTGAGCCCAGACTCACTTGGGTTAAGATGACGAAAGAGTTGACCAGCCAGTGACCTCCCAGTCCAGAGTGACCTCACAGGCACCTACCAGTCCCCGAGCCTAGGTCACCCCCCCACCCCCCAGCCTCGCTGGCACAGTTAGTGGTGGAATGAGAACAGCTGGTGTGCGCGTGGCCCTGTGCTGAGCCTCTCAGAAAATGAGGCCTTGACTAGGGAATAAGGGGGCCCGGGAGCAAGGGGCTCCTCCTCCAGCCCCCTGGCATTTTCCCCAGAGGTGGAGTGGCTCTCTGAGGCAGAGTCCCCCGGGCCCAACCCCAGGCCTCTGCCCCCAGAGCCGCAGTCAGAGAAGGAGGAGTTACTGGGCCCGCCTGTGTCAGGCCCTGCGCCCACCTCTCAGGGTGGGGACCTTCCCTCCTTCACCTCTAGGTCCTCAGTGCCTGGCCCAGGGCCTCAGATGGAAGCCCAGGGCCTCAGTAACGGTTTGTGGAATCAGTTGACTGACAGGTTATCCGAATGTGGAATTACCACGTCAGACAGTCAGCAGAACTTTTTCCAACCCATCATCTGGTTTCACCCTCACAACCATCCCATGGAGTACACATCTCAGATTCATGGGATCCTGTTGTATAGATGATGACACAGAACAGAGAGGTGCGGTCACTGGTCCGAGGTCACACAGCATACCCATGGTGAAGCCTGGGTTCACACACCAAGCCACGTTGAGTCTCTGGGCCACTGGGAGCAGGCTCGTTCAACAGTCACTGAGTGACCACCCATTCCAGGCCCAGGGCCAAGCACTGGAGACTCGTAACTTAGTAAGGGCATGCAACCTTGTGTGTCCATCCCAGCACACGCACGACAGATGTGTGCGTGCACACAGACACACACACAGACACACACACACATGACGGATGCACGTGTGCACACAGACACACACACACGCATGATGGATGTGCGCGTGCACACAGACACACAGACACAACGGATGCACGCGTGCACACAGACACACACACATGACGGATGCGCGTGTGCACACAGACACACGGACACAACGGATGCACGCGTGCACCCAGACACACACACACGCATGATGGATGTGCGCGTGCACACAGACACACACACACACATGACGGATGCGCGTGTGCACACAGACGCACACACACACGCATGATGGATGTGCGCGTGCACACAGACACACAGACACAACGGATGCGCGCGTGCACACAGACACACACACACACACATGACGGATGCGCGTGTGCACACACACACACCTGCTCACAGTCGATCTGGCCCGAGATTCTTGGTGCCTCTGGGTAGGAAGCTGTCAGGGTCACTCTCCCCTTAAAAACTAGCAACTACCTGGCAGTTTTGGCCCCTGGACGCCCTGGCCAAGGAGACCGAGCAGTGCCCAACCCCAGCTCCAGAGCTGGGATTCCAGGAGCCGCCCCGGCTCCTCAGCTGGCGGCATCAATCCACTTGACTGGCTGATGTGTTTCCACTGCCCTGAGTGGGACATACCCCCTCACACAGATGCCGCCACCACTGCCCCCACCCAGGCCCCAGGAAGCCCAGACCAGCAGGGCCCGCTCTCCACAGACGGGTCCTGAGCTCGCGCCTCCCCGGGGCCTCACTTCCCACCCGTCAACGTCTGTGCTCTTCTCCTCTGTTCCCTGACTTCAGTCGCCTTCTGCTTCCATGGTTTCCCTCTTAGCACGACCTTCTTCTCTTCTTTCTTTCCCCTTCTGGTCTTGTGCTTCCCGTGTGGGGGTTTCGTCCTCCCGTTCTGTGCACGCAAACACACACACATACACACACACAGGTACACAGCAAACACACATGCACGATGCCTCGCTTCCCTTCCCCCGGCATATACCCTACATCCCTTGGGATGGAGTCCCACAATGGCCTCAGAATCTCCCCGGCAGCAGGGACCCCAGATTCCAAGGCCCAGAGGCCTCTGGAGCTTCAAGTGGGCCTCATTCCACGCTGGCCACACGGGCAGGCTGAGGGGTCAACTTTTCCATGGTTGGGTCTTGGGGTAGTGGACAGCTTTGATGCAGGGGACAGAGATGTGCTCTGTTGAGTTGGCAGCTCGCACTGAGCAGCCTTCTCCCCCCCCCCGCCACCATCCCCATTCTCTGTGTGCCACCCCCATTCTCTGTGTGCCACCCCCACCCCGCCACCCAGAGGAGGCCACCGGTCTTCCCCCTGGGGAGGGAAGTGCTTGCAAAGCTGTCTGCTGCCCTCTGGTGATGTACTGGGGTATTGCAACTAGGGGAGTTCCTGTGCCCCCCACCGACTCCATCACCAACGATGGGTCTTGTCCCTTAAGCATGGGGGACCTTCTTTTCTACATCTCTAGGGCACCAGTACCCAACACAGAACGTGACTAGAGATTAGCTAAATTAATGATCTGACAGGTTATCCAAATGGGGAATTACTATTTCAAACGGTCAGCAAAACTGTTTTCCATCCATCATTTGCTTAAACCCTAACGACAAACCTATAGAGTGGAGATCTCAGACCCTGTTTATGGGGGTTAAGCTCAGCCCAGAGACGGGAAGAGCCCAAGAGCTGGGAGAGCTTCCCCCTCACACAGAAATTTCCTCCCCTGGGGTTTCCCCAGTGAACGGAGCTCAGCCCCTTGCCGATGGAATGGGGGCCTCTGGGGTAACCCTCCCCTCCTCTGGAGAACAAGGTGCCTTTTACCAAGGGCCTCCCAGAGACAGTGTCTTCACCCACCATCGACCACAAGGAACTGCAAACTCATGTCAGACCACGCCTTGGGACGTAGAAGAGGACAAGGCTGTGTCTCGTGCACTGTGACACGTTTCAACGGCCTCAGCTAGGGCTGGCCCTAATGATTCATCTGCCACTTAAAAGTGTTTCTGTACTAACTGTGGACATCAGGAAACAGAGGTGAACAAGGAAGGTAGGGTCCCTGTGCCCATGGAGCCAACATTCCCCGGGCTATGTCTGCAACCCAGGGAGAGGCCGGGGGAGGGGTCTCTCTGGGTTCTGGAGGAGAAAGCCACCATGCAGAGGCCAGGGAATGAACATTCTGGCAGAGGAGGAGAGCAAGGGCCTGAGCTAGGGGCCAGCTTGATGTGTCAATGAAGAACAGAGAGAAGCCGAGGGGCTGGGAACTGATGAGTCCTGCAAGGAGTGTGGGGGGAGAGGTGAGGTGGGAGCAGGCCCCCTGAACGTGACTGCACACAGACACTGTTTGCTCAAATTCAGTGGGTGGGGGCGGGGAAGCCCGCGATCCTGTGTTTCCAGTCATCTCCCGAAGCTGCCTCCAGTGCAATGGACCACAGGCCCCATTACAAACACCCGGGGGAGCTTCGCACACTCCTGACGCCAGGCCAAGCCCCAACGGTTACATCGGAACCTCGTGGACAAGAGGGTGGGGACACAGGCATCAATTTTGCAAAGCTCCCCAAGGTGATTCCCATAGGCAGGCAAGTTTGAGAACCACCGCTGTAGAACATTGTGGGTCATTAGAGGGAGTTTGACTATTATTCTGGAAGTGATGAGGGGTCACTGAGGTTGACCCTGTTTCTGTTTTGGGGTTGTGAGAAGATCGTCCTCAGCTACTGGGGATGATGTGGGGACAGAGGCAGGAAGCACCTGTCAGCGGGGAGCTGAGGAGGTGATGGGGTGTGCTGGCCAGGCCAGAGGGGCTGGGATGGGAGAAGGGTCTGGAGGCAGAGCTGGCAGGACTCACTGATGGACTGGAGGTGGAGGCCATCAGAGGGAGAGGAGTTGACCATGGCCTCCAGGGCTGTGGCCAGAGCACTTAGGTGGAGGGGCTCCTTCCTGAGACCAGGAGATCAGTGAGGGCCAGCGAGGGCTGGGGACGGGTGCAGATTTCCCGAGTTCTGTCTGGGCCAGGTGAGATGTGTCTGTGAGACACCTGAGCAAAGATGGCAAGTAGGTCGATGGACACACAGGGCGAGGGACAGGTTTGTCAACAGGCACAAGGATAGGAGCCACCAACACAGAGACGCCGTTTAAAGTCACTGTCTCCCCGCAGACTCGGGACAGATCTGCCAGTCGCCTTCAGGCATCACGCAGACCAACCCCTTCATGCTCCGGATGAGAAAACCAAGGCCCAGAGATGGTGGGTGACTTGCCTAAGGTCACACAGCAAGTCAGCTGTGGAACCAAACTCATCTTCTGACTCCTGGAGAAGAATTTCCACTCCATGGAGCTCAGTGCAGCTTCCCCCAACCCCCAGCCCATGGGATAGAGTTGCTGAGATGGCAAATCATTTATGTATCTGCGGTCAGAAAACCAGAGCCGTTAGAAATTATCTGCACACACGCACGCACACACACATCCTTTTCCTTCTAAGTAAAAAATCAGTAACTGGGCTGTCAGCTTTATTACTAATTATGCAACTACTTTATTGCTAGTATTAAAAAAAATTGAAGACTAAAAATGTCCAGGAAAGACTTAATTTAGTAAACGGTTCAGAACAAAGTATTTGTCGCCGTGGTATTTCTTCACATTAGAATTTGCTCTGGGTGATTCAGACCTCCTCTTTAATATATTATCGCAGCCTAATAAAGTTCCCAGGTTCTGGGAGAATCTTCTCTGCCTCGGAAGGTAATTTTGTTTCAGGAGGTGAGGATTGGGTGGGATTGATGGTGAATGGAAGGTCTGGTGAGCCTAAGGGTCCTGGAAAAGTCAGGCGAGGAGACGTGAGTGCACTGCTGAGCGCGCATAAGAGCGCGGCGATGGCGGGTGACCGAATGCATGGAGGATGGAATGAACGAACGAACGAACGAACGAATGAATGAATGAATGAATGAATGAGGGAGTGGGGGAGGGAGAGAGTGAGTGAACGGAAGAGCAGTGCCCCGCTGGATCACTGGGTGGTTGCAGAGCTAAAGCCTCTGTCAGGGAGAAGGGGTCACCTGACACTTGCCATGGAGAGAGATAAATGAGAAGACAGCGGGGGCCGTCCGCCTTTTGTACGAAATAGGCACCTGTCACCCCCACCTGCAAGTAACACCAACCGCAGCCGAGATGATGAAGTAGCACCACGTGAGGCTGCGGGGCAGGGAGGTCTTTCCTGTTTTAGGTAAAGCAAAGAGACAACCAGAGAAGTTGAGTGATTTGCTAAAGGTCACACAGTCCAGGAGCAGTGGAGGAGCCAGGCCCAGGCTTCCTGGTGTCCAGTCAAGGGCTAGCTGCTTCCTTCCAGCTCCCAAAAGCTTGAGTCCTTTCTCTGAGCATCTGGGTCCCTCGCTGCCCAGGTGCCTTCTATACCCAGCAGCCAGAGGGAGCTTTCAGATCATGGCACCTGCTGCTCGAAGCCCTACAAAGCCTTCCCAGCTCACGTGGGAGAGAATCCCGGCTTCTGGTAGCTTCAGGGCTGCAAGATCGCAGATGATTCCCACCACGTGACCAGCCCCATCACCCACCCCTCTTGCTCCCTGGCCATCCTCTGGGCACCTCAGCCTTGTGGCCAAGCTTGTTCCCGCCTCAGGACATTTGCTCGTGCTTCTCCTCTGCCAGGTACACTCTTCCCATCCCAGGTCCCAGATCAGACGTCCGCTCTGCAGAGATGTCTCCCTGATCCCCCATCTGAAGGGGTCCCCCCAACCCAGTCCCTTATCCCTTTGTTCCTGTTTGTTTGCTCCTTGCTTTTCATGGCATGGACTACTGCCCGGTGTGATGCTCCCATTTATGTATCTGAGTATGTGTTTTCCCTTTTGTGTCCCTAATGCGACCCTGAGGCTGAGAGCTTGGTCCCTCTAGCTCACCTCTGCTCCTGCGGTGTCGGGTCGGTACCAGGCAGCTCCATAGTCAGCAGCCAATAAATACTTCTTATACAGATACGTGAACTCCTGGCCAGAGGGTCAGGTTATTAAACCACAGCCTGGCATTGAGACCAGGGCCCAGGGGCCTAGTCCTGATTCCGCAGGGAAGCTGCAGTGTGACTTGGCCAGTGACTCAGCTTCTCTGAGCCTCACTGTCCTTTTTCCAGTGCATAAATGGGAGAGAGCACTCGGCGCTGGGCATCCCTCCCAGCTCTATCCCTATCTGCCTTCCCCCTGGTGTACTATCGACAGGAAGAGGTGGTGGACCCAGTCCCCAGGGTGACGGGGCTCTGTGCACAGCCAGGGCTGGGGCCAGGGAGACAGAAGCCCAGAGTTCTGAGACGTGCCAGGAACCCGCTTCGGCACCCGATGGGTTCTGTGTTCTCGTGTGTGGATTCTCAGGCGAGCGGCAAGCCCTTGCAATGGCAATTTCCTTGTGAGCCGGGCTGACACTCCTAATTATTATTTGGAGAGGCTTGGGGAGGCTCGGTTAATTGATTACGTATTTCCTTCCTTGACAGGGCATTTGTTTGGTTGTGTCGTTCTTTTTCCCTTCCCGTGTTAAGTTAATGTTCCTGGGCATGTTGAGTATTTTGTGGGGACCATGGGACTAAAGCCAGTCGTAACTCTCCCCTCACTCGCCAACCCTGCCAGGGGCTTTCGAGTGCTTAATTTAACTTCCCTGGACCTTGGCTTCCCCCACGAGAGTGATGATACAGCCAGAGCCCTAAGATCTGAGGTCTAACAGTACAGCGAAGGCCAGTGTTCTTTAAGCTCTTACTGCTGTGAGCACTGCACACCCATTGACTTGCAAATCCTCAGTGTGGAGGTGCTGTCACTATCCTCATTGGGAGGTGAAAGGATGAAGTTCAGAGAGGTGAAGTGACTTGCCCAAGGTCACACAGCTGGTACGTGGCCGAGCCAGGTGAGAGGTGAGAGGCAGGACACTGGGCTCTCAGCCACTGTTCTGCAAATGTTCCAGCAGGCTTGGAGTATGGGGACATGGGACCCCCATCACCCTTGGCTGTGGTGCAGGCAGATGGGCCACTACCAGATGCTTCTACCGGATGCTATTCATGGTGATGTTGGGCAGGACTTGGAGCCTCCCCACGGGCGGGGTGGCGGGGGGATAGTTCTAGGACCTCTGATCTTCAAAGTGCCTAACCCAGAGTCCAGCCCATGGTGGTGATAAGTAAGAGCTGAGTGGGCCACGGGGGCTTGTTTATAAGCTCCTCTCAGTGTACGGATGTGTAGTGTGTATTCTGTATGAGACAAGTTGACCCCATTGTGCAAAACAACAAGGTCAACTATACTAATACTGATGGAGGGGAAAGGTCATTGCTCCTGGGAGAGCTTCTCCCCTTGCTCCAGCAGGGACTCTCTGCTCCCGTGACCTCAGGAGCCTTTCTCATCACCTTCCGCGGTCTGACCACTAGAGCGTCGCTCCTGGAGGCAGGGACGGTGTCCGCACCAGGCTTTGCTGAGCTCAGCGTGGAGGAAATGCTGAGGGAAACAAGGAATAAGGGAAGGATTCAGCTTCTCCTTCTGCTCTTTGGGGGGCCCCTTGCCCAGCTCCGCCCCCAGGTACCCCTCCTGGGTACACTCCTGCTCCTGGTCTGGCCTGGAATGTTCCGGGAGCAAGTGGGGAAAGGAGTCGTTGCACATTGTCTTTATCTGTTCATTCAGCCCACATTTCTGAGCGCCTCTGATGGGCCGGTCACCAGCTTAAGCAGAGCAGGGAGACACGATGGCAGAAAAAGCCAGACCCCTCCCCCAGAGTGCTATGGGGCACTTTCGTGGGTTTGATTATTTTACACGGATGATCTCATGCGAGCCTCGCCGCACCCCGTGAGGCAGGGCATGCCCCATGCCCCACTTTACAGCTGAGGAGACTGAGGCCCAGGCAGACATGTACAGAGACCATGACGGTACAGTGTGTGCAGCCCAGGGATGGGTGACAGGTCCGAGGCATGCAGGTGGGGTCTTCCCATGCCCAGGCTGCCCATACACCGGGGCTGCAGAGCCCCTGTATGAGGGCCGCCCGGGTCTGGGGCAGCGGGGTGCGGGAGAGTAACATGCTTAGTAAGCTTTTCCCTGAGGGGTCAGAGACCCAATACCAGGAACCTCACCTTGGTGCTTCTCTCTGTCTGGGGGGAGCTAGCCCTGATTGCCTCCTCTACTTGACCACTCCATGCCTTGCCCACAGCCCCAGAACCCCACTTCCACCTTCCCCTGGGGCCCTCCTCTGGAGATTCAGACAAGAAGCAGGAGTCCCCTTTTCTGGCTTGACATGAGTGCGGTGGGAAGGCAGAGGGATGGCCCAGACCACTCTCTGAGATCTATGGACACAACAGAGCCCGAATCCATACCCAAGTCCCCGGCAGGACACACCCAGAATTTTCAGCAGGCATCAGGCTGGGTTGGGCAGCGCCGAATGGCTGGAGCTCAGGCTGAGGGGCTCAGGATCCCACTCAGTGCCTGGTAGCCACGATTCCTCGCATTCACACTGCCTCATTGGAGAAGCTGTGGCTAGGCTCTGTCTGGGCTCTGCGTCAGGGCCCCTCTCTCCACTATGACCCCTGAGCTGCCAGGCGCCCCCTCACTGAACCCCGCCCCCACCCCCAGCTTCTCCCCATCGTGGGTCATTGAGAAAGAGAGGAGACGCCCACAAAGACTCTGTCGGTGGGTCTGGCGTCCTCGAAGGGCTTCCAAGGAGAAATGTGACTTTTGTTGCTTTCATCTTTGTAGCCACGACACGAATTATATCATATAAAAACGATATCAGCACTTGTCTGGGGCTTCCTATGTGCCAAGCACAAGTACTTCACTTGTAAAAACTCACAGCCATGGAGAAAATGTCACTACTTGTCCCATTTCACAGATAGGTTCACTGAGGGGTCAATAGCTTAAACGTTTTGGCCCAGTTTAAGTACGAGGCAAGGGGCAGAGCCAGGATTTGAACCCAGGCAGCTGACAGCCAGGGTATGTGTCCTTCCCCACTAGACCACACCACCGCTTCTGCCACTGGCCTGTGAGTTCATTCACCTGTTTGTGTGTTGCATGAGTGAAGCATCCGGGGAATCTGGAGGAAGGGGCCAGGCTCAGGGGTTAAGCAGACCAGAAGGGGGAGCACAGAGCTGCCCCTTCAGAGCTGCGGGTCGTGGGGCTGTGGGGCCGATCACTTGGTCTCCCTGAGCCCTGGCGTCACGCTTCCATGACAGTCCCGTCCTACCCCGGGGTGGGGGGGTGGGCGTTCCATCCTCTGCCTCCAGCCAGTGGCGAAGCCTGTTTTGCCTCTGCAAGATGCCATGGAGGGGGCGGGTGATGAGGGCTGGGCCCCAGAGCAGCCCACATGCAGCTGCTGAGGTCTGACGGTACTCACCAGGGTGCCCCGGGGTGGGGGGAGCCCGAAGCTCATGAGCCCAGAGCAGGGCCCAGCAGAGGGCTGATAAGGAGAGGCTGGCCCGGGAGAGAGCGCACCTGGGCTGTGTCTCTGCTCCGTGAGCTCTCCCTGCTCTGTTTCTCCCCCACCTGCCGGGGCTGTGATGCCAGCCTGAGAGCCAGGGTGGGGAGGGGCACGTGGAGGCCCTGCTAGCTGCTCTGGCTGATGCTCTTTGGATGCCACTCGGTGTCCCCAGTCCTGCCCATGGCTACCTGCGCCTCACCCCCGGCTCAGCAACCCTCCATCCGCAGCCTCTTGGAGGCCAACAGAACCAACTCCAGGGGCCTCTGTCAAGCTTCTGAGGCTCTGCCCTGGGGGGGGGGTCCCCATCTATGTATCTCCCTTTTACACGAAGAAATACACACAGTACAGTGCTTAATGCAGAGGCTTCCAGCTCCGGGAACCACACACCCACCCCGGTGTCCGCCCGCCACTCGGAGTGGGATGTAAGACATTCCCAGCATCCCACAGGGTGTCCTTCCACCAAGAGGGAACACGGTTCTAACTTCTGAATCAACTCAGACTAGTTTCTCCCGGGCTCTCTTTGCACGTAATTGGAATTGCCCACTGCGCGGCCGGCTTCCTTGCCTCGGCACGACGTCTGGGAGATGTGTCCGCGTGGTGACCTGACTCGGTGGATAATCCTTTCTCATCGCTGTGAACTACTCCGTTGTGGAGCTCAATTACAGGCTATTTGTCTGTTCTCCTGTGCAGGGACGTCGGGGTTGCTGCTTCTAGTTTTGAGCAATGACAAGTAAACGTGCTGTGAACGTGAGGGTTCAATTCTCTCGGATGCATCCCTTGGAGAGAAGATGCAGGAGCATGGCGGGGGGGTGGGGATGTTCAACGTCGGTGGAGGCCGCCTGTACTAATTTGCTAGGGCGGTATTCTTTCATAGTTCTGGAGCCTCGAAGTACGAAACTAAGGTGTCAGCAGAGCCATGCTCCCTCTGAAAGCTCTAGGGAAGTATCCTCCCTCACCTCTTCCCGGCATCTGGTGGCCGGCAGTCCTTGGCTCACGCGTGCATCCCTCCCTTCTCTGCCTCTGTCCTCACACGGCAGCCTCCCTCTGGCTCTGTGCCTCTCTGATCCAATTTCCCTCCGATAAGGGACACCAGACGTCAGATTCGGGCTCACCCTCATCCAGTATGACCTCATCGTACCTTGCTTCTATCTACAAAATATCCTACTTCCAAGTAATGTCTCATTCACAGGTACCGAGAGCGAGGATGTCAACATGTCTTTGGAGGGACCCAGTTCAGCCTCCAGCACTGCCTGTTTCCCAAGTACTTTAACCCTTTCCAAGCCCCGCCAGCAAGGAATGAAAGTCTAGATGCTCCACATCTTTCGTGTTCCTACCCTTGGTCCAGCCAGAAGGGTGACTCTATTTCTTAAAGCACCCACCATGCTTCTCTGCCACCTGACTTTGCAGAAGTGGCACCCACCACCGTGGCCTGTCTACCCCCCACCCCCCACTAATACTTTCAGAACAAACTCACGTGTGTCTGCCCCTGGGAATCTGCCCTGAGAACTCTGCCTAACTCAACAGGCCCTCCCTGCTCTTCAAACCCAGGCGAGCAAGGGCCTCGCCTCTCTGCGATCCGTTTCTTTGCCTGGAATGCTCCAGATGTCTACATGGCTTCCTCCTCCGTTTGCTCCGAGCCTCTGCTCAGGCGTCACCTCTGGAGGGAGGCCTTCCCCAACCACTTTGTCTGACACAGCATCCCATCACTATCTTTATTCTGCCTTTTCCCCCTAGAATATATCTAGGTAACTTCCTCGTGTTATATGATACATACTTACAAGTTTGCTTGTTTATGGTCTCCCTTGCCCTCTAGAAATCACAGTTCCTCTCCTCTCCTGCTCACCGTTCCATCCCCAGCACCTGGAAGGTTGCCGGGCAGTCAATCAATCCTTGTTAAAGAAATGAATAACTGGATCTGTAGAATGGGGTGAGAGCGCCTGCTTGCCCCGGGGAGGGTGGCCGCGGGGGGAGGAAGTACGATCTCGCTCGGTCAGGTTCTAGCACAGTAGCGGCGAACTCCACCCCTGCGGCGGCTGTATTCCTGTCTTCCCGTCTCTGCCACAAATCACCATAAGCCCAGGGGCTTCAAATGCCACAAATGCAGGATGTTACAATTCTGGAGGTCGGAAGTCTGATGTGGGTCTCACTGAGCTAAGATCAGGGGTCAGGAGGGCTGAGTTCCTTACAGAAGCTCCAGGGAAGAACCCATGTCTTTGGCTCTTGAAGCTTCTGGAAGTGCCCACATGCCTGGGCTTGTGGCCCCCTGACAGCCGTGGCATCGTGCCAGCCTGGACTTCTGTGACCACCTCTTCCTTCCCGAGCCTGCCCCTCCTCCCATCTCTGCTTGGGACTCTTGTGATTTCAGCGTCCAGGAGAGTCTTCCCACCTTGGGATCCTTAACCACATGTGGGAAGACCCTTTGACCATCAGTAAGATGCAGGGACCATCCACCTCCTCTTTTCTATACCTCCAGGTCCCTCTTCAGTGCCTGGTGCACAGCAGGTGCTCAGGAACTTGGCGTGGGCTCCTTGCGAGGAAGAAGCCCTGCTAACCCCCCCACCGCCCCCGTGCCCCATCCTGGGCTGGCCTGGTAGGCTGGGCCACTCAAAGGCATTTGTTGAACTGAGCGGACCCACTGGGTGCTGTGTGGGGCCGGTGCGAAGACTGCCTGGGTAGAGAAGGGGGGCGGGGGTCTGGGGAGGAGGAGGCTGGTAGGGGAGAGGAAACGGAAGGCATTGCATCTGGAGAGGGAAGAGGTGGCCAGATCATACGGGATTTGGTCTCCAAATGAAAGGGTTCGAGTTCAACCCCCTCAGGGTGTCGTGGACCTGGATCTTTATTGGGAATAATCAAGCCAAAACATAAGGAACCCCTAAGACAGGAGATGCCATGATAGGGTCACCCTAGCACTAGGTTCCTGGCGTCTGATTCCCCGCTCTGCCACACTGGCTGTGGGACCCTAGGCGGGGGCTGAGTTTCCCCCTCTTTAAACTGGGACTGATGATAATAACAGGACCTACCTTGTAGAATGCTCCCAAGGCTTAGATGACTTCGTAAAGCTCTTAGAGCTGGCACAAGACACAGGGAGTAGAAGCGGGGTGATGATTATGGGCTAAGCACCTTACATGGGTGTTGGCCTCTGCCACGTTCACCCAGCAACCTTTACTGAACGCCTGAGATGAGCCAGGCATGGCGCTGGGCCCTAGGAAGATAGTGGTGACCAACCCCACCCAGGCCCTGCTTACACAGGGCTCTCAATTACTACTGGGGGGAGGAATCATTATTGCTCCCATTTCACAGGTGGGAACACTGACACCTACAAGGGCCCAGCACTTGAGGTCACGTGACTAGAAAGCAGAGGTGCCGGCATTTAAGACCCGACAGTCTGCGCTCTGTGTGGACCCCTGCCTTCTGTTGCTTCCTGCTTTGCGTCCCTAGTACCCAGAGCCCTGGAACTCTGCCCTGAGTCTTTCTGGAAAACTTGGAAGCGGCTCTGAAGCAGGGGTCTCTTGCCTTATTACAGCCATCTCGGGAAGACATGAAAATTTGGCTCTGATCAAATTAGACCCGTGTTGTGGTATAACTTTCTATATTCACCATAAAGCTAATAAACTAATAAATTAGACAGAATGAAAATATCATTGGGCAGGACTACACACTAGCGCGTGGCCGTAATTACTCCCGCGGCCGGGGCCAATTTCTCAAATTTCGCCTTGGCCAACTTTCCTCCACTCACCATGTCCCTAATAAGGCATAACTCACTCTATAAACATTAAATTGACTTATTTATTTTAAATTACGGTGGCACTGAAAACCACCTTGATAAACCTATTCTCATGCATCTGCCTTCTCCTGAACATAGCCCGATTTTTTTTTTGTAACAAAGTCATTGTCTAGTCTGCCTCGGCCCTCCCCCTTCTCCTCACCGTCCTCCTCCTCCAGCCCAGCCTGGCTGCTGTCTCTTGCTACGTTCCAGCTCTAGAGATTTGACTCATTCCCTGGAGGCCAGCAGGTCATCCTTCATGTAGAAAGATGATTCATGCCTAATTAATAGTAGTAACGGGGCTAACGTGTATTGAGTGCGTTTGACCGCTGCAGTGGGCAGGGCCCCCTGCTCCGGCTTCTGCATCCATGAACCTGTTGTAGCCTCATAATAAGCCCGTGAGGGCCACCCTTCATGAGCCCCACTCTGCAGATGAGGAAACAGGGACTCAGAGAAGTCAAGTGCCTTGCCTGAGGCCACACAGAGAATGGCTTTTTGTAGCAGAGCCGGGGCCCGGCCCGGGGAGGGGGGGTCGGAGGCTACCCGTCTACCATCCTATCTCTCAAGAGTTGCACAGACGCCGATGAAGCATACAGCCCCAGAGAGCAGCTAGGAATTCCAGCGGCGATGAGACACATTCCTTGACCTGTAGGAGGCACTCGTAGCCTGGTAGGGACTCCGGAGTCCACAAGCATGTACCTGGCCTGGTGGACAGAGCGGCAGCAGGGTGCAGGGCTTGGATGGTTTATCAGAGACCATGCTTGGTGGGAAATGGCCAAAGAAGCAGGAGGAAGGATTTCCTGTTGGGGGGCACAGCAGAGGCAAAGGGCAGGCGGGGCACCCAGAAATCAGTGGCTGGAGCGAAGGCAGGGGAGTGTGCTCAAAGTGCCATGTGAGAGGAATCGTGGCAATGGGGAGCAGGGACAGGTCGCCTGTAAAACTAGAGGCCTTTCCCAGAGCCAGGGGGCAGGCGTGTTGACTCTAGATGGCTCTTCCCAGACCAGGATTGTGGGCCACCCCACCCCCAGCTGCTGGCACTGTCCTGGGCCAGGGCAACCATTAAATGATATTGCTGTGAGCAAGAGGGAGAGCCCCTGCCCTACCCTCCCTTCCCTGCAAGCTCACAGGTGGGTGGACGGTTGCTCTGTTCCTCGTTCTCACTTTCCAACACCACCAAGAACACATCTCCTCCTTACGTTGGCAATTAGCACGAGGAACAGATGGTGGAGCCTGTGGTGGAGAGTGATGTGTCCATTAAAATGCACCAGTCTGCCAAGCCACTGCTCACTTCTGTGGGCCTTGTGTCCACTGAGCAGGGATGTGTGTGGGGGAGGGGGAGGGGGTTGGCTGAGCACGATGTCTGTTTGGCCTTGGTGGGCATCCAAGGTGCCCACTGCAGGAGCTCGGACACAACAAGGCTTGTGGAGAGTAGCTCTGACGGGCGGCCACCACTGCATCCGCTCCGTGGCAGGCTCAGCGGAGCCCCCGACGGTCCCAGCTCCGCCACGCACTTGCTCCTTATGTTTCTCCTGTAAGTCCTTCCTCCCATGGGGTCTCACTCACAAACCGGGGCCACACAGGTCAAACCCAGCCCGTAAACGTGTTCTGTATGACCAACCCTGTTCTTTTTAATTAAAAAAACCTTTTCTTTAAAAATTAAATCAATGGCAAACTTTTGAAAATTAGGAGATCGCACATCCATATCTTTATTTTTGGCTTTTCTTTAAAAAGCTGACAATGTGGCCTTTTTAACGGTCATTCCCAAATTATAGCAATCTAGTGCCATCAGAGGTGGCTGGATTTACAGGAGGGAATCATCTCTCCATTCCCCACCACCCACCCACTTTCTGTTGTCTGAAACTGTATCAGTTAGTACTCATTTGGGCCATATGTAACAAAAACCCAAAGTAAATGGGTCTTAAACTAGATAAAAATTTCTTTTTTTTTCTGAGAGCCCATGTAGCCTGTCCAGAGCATGGGGGGTGTTCCATGGTGTCAGGTGAGGAATTCAGGCTCCTTCACTACTGAAGCTCCACTGTGCATGGCCTCCATTCTCAAGGTCACCTCAAAGTCCAATAAGGCTGCTCCAGCTCCAGCTCCAGCTCTTAGGACTTCGTTCCAGCCAGGAGAACCAGGAAGGGGAAGGAGAAGGACACACACACACCTCCCTTGAGGATCCTTCAGGAAGTTGTACCTCTATTCCCATCCCATTGGCCAGAATATAGTCACATGACTACCCATGCTCTGGGGGTGGCTGGGAAATGTAGTCTTTATTTCAGGCAGCCCTGTGTGTTCGGCTATCAGGGGTTCTATTACTATGGAAAGAGAGTAGCTGTTGAATTGTTTAACTTCCTTACACAGAAGGTAAGCCTGTGAGGAGGAGACTGTCTTTGACTTTGTCTCTGAGCTTCTGTTACTTCATTGGTAATTTACATACCGTTGTTCATCTCATAAAGTCGGTCCAAGGAATTCACAAGGAGATGAGGGTGTGAACGTGCCCAGCAAAATTTGTGGTGCTTAATGTCGGTTCAGCCGTTGTCAGCTGCATCCATTCTTCCCCAGATGTCCCCACGGCTCGCTCACTCCCCTCCTTCAGTCTCTGCTCAAGTGTCCCCTCCCCCTGAACACCCTGCAATTTCACATTTAAAATTTAAACCCCTACTTCCACTCCCAGCGTGCTCTACCCCTGTCCTGTCTTTATTTCATACGCCTGTAACCACCGACATGCTGTTTTTAAAGCTGGCTTTGTCTGTGGCTTGTCTCTCTCGTCTAGAACATCAATGTCCCGAAGACGTTTGTCTGTGTTGTTCACAGCCGTCACCCAGCACCTCACACAGGCCCTGACACAGAGTAGGTACTCCATAAACATACACTGAATGAATGTCTGAATGAACAGATAGTTCCAGTGTCTTCTCGGTACAAGGCATGGCGCTGGGAGGAGAGACGGAGCAGGGAACAAGATACTTTCCGGTTTCCACATCCCCGTGGCATCGAGCCCAAAACCGAACCCGCTAAGATAAATACCTATTACCTTGGATAGGATCTCGGTGCCAGCAAGAATCCGGGCGTTTTAATTTTGTTTTGACAAAGAGGCTGATGGGAGAGGCTGGCTGGCTCCTCTGTCTCCCATCTGCCGGCAGCCCCCGGCGCCCTGGCCTGACCTGCCCACACTCAGCCCCACATGACTCAGGACAGTAAAACATAATTGGCCTGCCCTACTTTTTAAGAGAACCCAGATTGAAGGATTGGGTTTTTTGGTGGGCTGACCTGTTTAAGAGCCTTAAGAGGAAGCTGGGAGTTTCAATTTTCCACTGCCAAAGCAAGGCTGTTTTTAGCTCAGCTTTGATGAAACTGACCTGGTTGGGATCGGCCTCCCGCAAGGCCCCAGGCCAAGCCGCAGGTTTGCAGGGAAAGTTCAGGTTTGCTTTACTCAACCAGGGTAATTGGTCCTGCTCTGAGCAACCCCGTGGCCATCCCAGAGGAGAGAGGGGGCTGCAGGCCACTCTCTCATGTTTGGTCCTCTCGGCTGGACTCTCGGAGCCAGACAGATCTGCACTCCGGCCCCAGCTCTTCCCGGCATCAGCCGCGTGACCTTCGACAAATTGCTTGACCTGTCTGGGCCTCAGTTTCCTAATCTGCTAAGAGGTTTGTCATTTTGATCTCGCTGGATGGTTGCAGGTCCTAAATGATAGAGTGTCGCGGCTGGCTGCTATGCCCGTCTCAGACTCAGGGTGTTTCCAAGTAGCTCCCTGCGGGGGGCTGGGCTGATTGTCAGCCACACCAGAGGGCGCAGCTGGCTCGGGCCAGAGGAACCCATGTGATGGATTCTTGCTGGAGTTTGCTTCCAGGAAAAACGGGGTCCCTGCAGACAAAGGGGTCTGCTCTCAGTCCCTAGAAGGGACAGCCAGGCCATGCACTGCCTCCCTGGCAGGAGGCCCGGAGCCAAAACCACTGCTCTAGGACCACAGTCTGCTGCCTCTTTTTCTTCAGAGCACCCACCCATCCCGCTCCTTCCTCACCCCTCTTGCCGGTCTGCAGGAGTTTGCTTCCACCCTGCCCCTGGCCCGTGACCTTGCAGAAGACGGTATCACTCCCACCTCGAAAGGCAACGAGCATGGGGCTTCAGGGCTTCGACTCCGGGGCCCCGTTGCCAGGGTGCGAGTCCCAGCTCTGACGTTCTCCGACTCAGTGAGCATCCGCAGGTTCTAAACAGCATCCCCGTGCCTCAGTTTCCTTATCTGTGAAATTGGGATAATGCTACTAATACCTGCCTCGTGGAGTTGTTGTGAGGATTGAGCTTTACCGATGGGGAAACTGAGGCACAGATACTGAATAACTTGTCCCAGATCACTCAACTTCAGCATGATAAAACTGGGAGTACTGGGCACACAGGAA
>NW_024425786.1:13024097-13072431 GCF_017311325.1 Ursus maritimus
CTCTGTTATTACTATTATTGTCTTATTTCAGAGGGCCTCTGTGAGGCTGGAAAGAGATGGGCGTTTCGAGTGCCCAGCACTGGGTCTTGCACATAGTAGGTGCTCAATGAACCACTGACGTGCAGAGATGAACAAGGCATGCGTGGTCCCCTAGAATCCCTCGGTCCCTGGGGTGCAGCTGTGTTCATCGAACAAGACCAGAGAGATCACTGGTGCCAGGAAATGCTCAGAGCCCCGGAATGGCCACTTTCCACAACTTCCCGGTCCTGCTGAAGGCAGACTTGATTCCAAGACGCTCGGGGTCTTCCTGGTGCCGACTCTCACCACCGCCAAGTAGAGAGGCAAAGACAGAGAGGCAGAGATTTCTGTTAAAAAGGGATAGAAAGGAGGCAGCGGGCACAGCCATGGGCCCCAGCCCGCTGCCTCGCTCCTAGCTGCTCACCACCCAGCTTCCTTTGTCTGAGGTCTCTTTGGCCTGCTGCTTGCTTTCCGGTTCCCCACCCCCCAGTGTCTTTCCAGGGGGCACCTGTCCCATGCCCTGGGCCTGCTGGGCCTGGGATGGCAGGGAGTGAAGACAGGTGGAAGGAACTTCCTGAAGCTTTTGGCCCTCCTGCCCCTGCCTGCCTCCCCACCCAGAGCCTGCGCTGAGCATGCTGACCAGGAGAAACGGATCAATCAGGACTTGGGGAAGGAAGTGGTTTCCATGGCAGCAGCAAGAGGCTGGGGAGGAGAGGCCAGGAGAGGAAAGGGAGGGAGAGTGGAAGGGGGTCAGGAAGGGAGGACTGGGGAGGGGCAGGCAGCTGACCAGAGAGTCAGGAAAATGGGGTGGACAGAGCGGAAGGGAGGATGGGAGTGGGCTTCTGGCTGAAGCTCCTGGTAGTGGCTGAACAGGGTGGGAAAGGCCAGGATGGATGGTACAGTGACCCCCCCATACACCTTCCACCAACCCGGCATCAAGGAGGCCAGAGAGGCGGGGGCCAGTGAGCCCAGATCTGTCAGCATCCAGGGTCCCGGTTACTAACTTCCCATGTATGCACGGTCTAGGGATCCCAGGCTAGGCTCTGTGGATTTTTGTTTGAGAATGCATCACTGGAAGATAAAATCTGATTTCTGAGAGGCTTTTTCCCATCTTGGAATCAGGTCGCTTCCAGTGTGTCCACAGGGAAATGACAGCGGCCATCTGTGGAGCTCTGCTCTGGGCAGGAGTGAGGGCGCTTCCACAGTGACCCCCTTGGAGCCTCAGAACAAAGCCCCCTGCAGCCCGGATGCAGAAGAGGGTAGTGACCTGAGGTCACACAGACCTAGGAGCCTGACCTGGACTGGCATGAGCGTCCAGCACCTTTCAGTCTAGGAGGAAGTGAATGAAATTCTAGAACGTAGGAGGGTGCAGCTCAGTAGTGGGCCAGAGGGAGATAAGCCCCTTCCCTTGGATGGAAAGGCAATGGAGGAACAGAATGGGGCCTCACCTTCCATGGTCACTATAATGAGGGGCTGGCCAGAGACCCACAGCGCTTGGGTCCTTAAATGCTCCTGGCCAGGATTGCCAACCCACAAAGCCTGGGGCCAGGCAGGGCCTGAGGTGGGTCCAGACTCCCCGGCCTGTGGAGGGAAGCCGGGCCAGGCAGGAGGGGACTGGCTTGTTCTGGAACTTCTTCCCCTCCTTTGCCACCCCTCCCTACTATCCCTCCCTAGCAGCCCTGCTTTTGATTGGAAGCCACAGATGTTTCGCACCCACTGAGAGGTTTTATGATGGAAACCATTTTCAGATTGAAAGGGGGATGAAAATCGCTAATGGCTTTTCAAAGGCCCTGGGGAAAAAAAACAAAAAGAGTTCAGGCAGTTTCTGGAAAGAAAGGGGAAAACACACAAGGAAGAAGGTAATGAAACTCTCAGGGCCAAGGGAGGGGCTAGGCCCTTAGCTAAGGGGCTTTTCTGGCAGCCCCAGGCCCCCTGCCCAGAGCTCCCTCTCCTTCCCCCGCCACCCGGTCCCTGAGCCCCCCAATTCGAGACAGCCTGTTCACCCCCAAGTGGTGCCGCCCAAATGTTCTCAGGGGAGCCCACCACATTTAGGCTGGCTCGACCCTTGACCGGCTCCCCAATGGAGTGAGGGGGGAGTGGGGAGTGGCTGGAAGGGGATGGGGGTGGCTGTGGGCTTCCAAGGAGCAATTCTGACACATCCTTCTCCTGCTTCCTTGGGGGCAGGAGAAGTTGGTCCCAAACTCTCCAGCTTTGTGTTGTGAAAAGAGCACCAGGGAGTTGGGGCTCGTGGAGCCCCCCACTCACTGAGGCTTCTGGCTCAAAGCACCCACACTTCAGGAGCAGCCCCTACGGGCCCCAAGGGCGGGGTCTGTAATGCTATTACAATCCTCAAGCCGCCGTGGGGGGCCCAGGTCCCTCTCTGGCTCAGCTGGCACGGGTAGCCTGGCCTCTCCATCCTTGATCTGCCACGGACTGCTGTCTGGCCTAGGGCAGATCTCTCCTCTCTCTTTAGTTTTCTCATTTGTCAAATAGAAGGTGACCAGTAGCCTGATTTGCCTGGAGCTGAAGGGTTCCTAGAGCATGGGAATGTCAGTGCTTTTTTAAAACGAGCAAAGTCTTGGACGAACCAGGACTAGTTGGTCGCCCTGGTTAAGAGACCAGGCTGGATTAGGAAATCAGATATTAAAGGAGCACAGCTCCCAGCCTCCTCCACATACAACCTGTGCACATGGGACAAGTCCCTTAGCTTAAGGCAGAGTCTCCTTCCTCCACCAGGGTCTCTGCATTTGCGGTCCCATGGCTCCACCCCTGCTCAGGGGAAACATCTCCGCAGTCTGCCTCTGTCAGGTGCTCGCTGGGGGAGAAACTCCAGGAATTGACCAAAAGGAGGTGAGGGAATTGTTTCTGGGTTTCAGAATGTTCCATCCCCATCCCATTGGGGTTGAAACTTCTCTCTCCCCAGGCAGCTTCCCTCGGAATGTATTCACGGTGGGTGGCTCAGGTCTTATCACTTCCGGCAACATTAGCCAAGATCCCACCAAGTAGAATGAGACCTCATTTGTCCTTGATCTCAGTCTAGGCTCTGGGTTCCACTTCCCGGGGTGCACTGGAGCTTAGACTCACCCCCAGGGTCCCCCCAAGGGACCAGGAAAGATTGAGGATGCATTATCTCTTTCAGAAGCTGGAAGACAGGGAGCAGGTGAAGGGTCGGGCTCAGGAGGACAGAGAGAAATTCGGCACTGAGTCAGAGCAGAGTGAGAGGGATGGAGGCCACGCTCCGTGTGTGGCCAGCGTTCTGGCAGCCCCTGGTGGCTTAAAGACCCACATGGAGTGGAAAAATCTCTCCTCTGATAATTTCTACTCAACAGTGCTCACGAGGAACACACATGGGTCAAGGCCTTCCAAGCTCTACATCCTGGTATTCGGGGTTTGGTGAAGCCCATGGGAGGGGACCACCCAGTGTGTCTGGTGGGGGAGGGCAGGGTCAAACAGATGGATGGACCCACAGGGGAGGGAGAAGGACTGAGACCCCGAGACTTGGGGTTTGCTGGCCAGTAGCAACAGCATCTCCTGGGAGCTTGTTAGAAAATCTCAGGCCCTCAGCAAACCTGCTAGAATCTGCATTTCAACCAGACCCTGGGGGATTGAGTGCATTCAAGTTTGAGGTGTGAACCCCTGCAACCAGCCATAGTCTCTGGCAGAGGATCCCATCCCAAGACAAGGCCCTTTCTCACCTGTACCTGGCTGCTTTCCCAGGTCTACCAGTTGCCACAAATGCTCTCCCTCGTAGCCAGTCCATTTCCTAGTCCTGGGGGGTTCGTGCAGCCACCGGGGCCATGAAGGGACAGCCAGAAGCAGCAAGGGCAGCTGGGAAGGAGGAGCCGCTGAACAGGTGCACACCTGGGCCACTGGGCCAAACAAACAGACCTGAGCTGCCCCAGGGCTCCCGCCAGGCTCTGCAGATGGCTCAGGTGTGAGGGAAGGGGCGGGGCCCATTCCTGCCCCCGCCTTTCCCAGAGAGCAGCAAACCTTTTCCAAGTGTCTTATTAGCAAACATCCCAATAGCACCCATGGCTGCCAGAGACTTTATGGCCATTTTTATTAGCCCTGCCCCAAGGCTCTGTAGAGATGGAGCGGGCATTCTGCAATAGTTACCCCAGCATTGCGGGAGCATGACCCTGAACTTGGAGAGTTAGCAGGCGTTTGAGGGAGGGAGAAGAAAGGTCTGGGCCTCGGGGGCTGTGCAGCCAATCAGGGAGGCATGGCAGATGCATGAACAGTAAACCTTCCTTACTTCCCACTTGAGATGTTTGCAGCGGGGATGACAGGGAGCAGAGCGGAGGCAGGCACTAGGCTAATAAGATTGCAGGGGGTGTGTTTAACCTACTTACAAGAAGGAACTATTTCCCAGCCCCTCAGAAGCTCCGTTTCCATGCAAACAATGGTTACACAAATAAAACGATCTCTCTTCTCTTCATTAAAGCAAAGCCTCAAAGGACCAATCGCTCCCTGAATCTTCTCCATTAGCCCAGAATGAGGTACTGTGTATATAAATGCAGACATCTAAATTACAAAATGCTTTTTAAATAGGATAGATTATAAAAGTTTGGTCCTGACAGCTCGTCTTATTTAATTGTTGAATTTTGGCAAAAGATGTGAGGCCACTCGCCCCTTTCTTCCCTTCATCCCTTCCTCCTTCCTTTCTGGGTCCAGATCAGAGATGGTCTCAGTCTCACGGAGTCTGGGCTTGATCCTCCAGTGAATGGAAGCCCAGGGAAGGTTCTAAGTTGGAAAAGGACCCGCCGGATCGCACTGTGATAAGGTCACTCTGGCAGCAGGGTAGGGAGGGGATGGCCTGGAGGGGCCTCCGGCAGGGAGAAGTGGCAAGAATGAGTACAGGTGGAGAGGTCTCGGGCAGAGCAGAATGGGCAGAAGGGAGAGAAGGAAAAGAGCAGGTGTCTGTCACCTGTCCTGCAACCTCCCCTCTCCTGAGAGAAGATTAGAAGGAAAGAGGGCCAGAAACACATACACCAATGCCATGCATAGTTTTCTCATAGAGGAAATCACTTTCCCTGGAATCCTAGGAAGTGTGACCTACAGCAACAGAAAGCAGTTAGTGGTTGTCTGGGGTTGAGGGGCCGGGGGATTACAAATGGACACAAGGAAACCTGGGGGAGGGCAGTAAGAGATACATTCATTAGCTTGATTATGGCAACTGGTTTCAATGGTGTCTCCATATGTCAAAAGCCATCAAATGTGTAAACTTTATGTACAGTTGTCAGTCATACCTCAATAAAGTTATAAACAACAACAAAAAATTTTTAAGAAGCGAGGATCCCAGGAGACCCGTTTGTAGTAGGGGGCAACCAGACCTAACACGCTGCACTAGCCCTAGGACCTGGCATGGTCAGACTGATGTTTGCCATGATGACCTTGACCCCAGGGCGACTTAATGAACGTCCAGCTGACTTCTTCCAGGAAGTGGGGAGACATATAGGCAGACCGGAGAGAAAGGATGTTTTATAGGGTTACAGCGTTGCTGTTGACAAGTGTTGCCCTGTCTTCCCAGCTACACACTGGACACGGCAGAGAGTGCCTGGTGTCTAGTCGGCACTTAATACTTTGTTTAAAAATGTAATCATATGACAGTGTAGGGGGAAGAATCTGACAAGCCCCTACCCCACACCAGGCTCTGTTCCTTGTTCTTGTTCATTCATTCAGGCTTCCGATGCCCCGCATGTCATTCAGTGGCTCATGTGATTCCCTAACGATGCAGCAAGGGAAACTCAAACATGCATTCTGTTTCCTCCCCGTCCTGTCCCCTGTTTCCAAGTCCACCACCTCCATTCTGTGCAAATCTAGGACTCGTCCCAGTAGAGAGAAAAAGCCACAAAAGGAGAGGCGAGGAGAGACTCTGAAGTTGGGTCAAGTGTGGAGAATGTGAACACAACTTGCTTGGGGCACTGCAGTCAGCGGAATTAAGGGGGCCCACCGGAAGCTGGAGGAAGGGAATTTAGGAAAATAAAAGGCCATCCTGTTTCTCCCAGCAGGAAAGAAGCAGATGGCTTTCATTACCTGGATAGTGGTGGGGCCCGGAATAGAAATACGCTCTAGAGCAGTGGAGGCGAATTCCCATACCGGAGCATTCAGACTCACTTGCCAGTTGAAGAAGGAAGAGCCCAGGAGCAGTGGGGGTGGGGCGATGGGGCCCAAAGACAATTCTCCGGCTCGGGCATCCGCCAGACTTGGTTTCAAATGATGGCACCCACCTGCTTATTCTCTGACCTTGGTCATGTTACCTCTATGTATATAAGATTGCTGTGTATAGAAGATTCTAGTCCATTGGACTCTGATGGTACATCAGCTCTGAGCTAAACCATCTTGTCAACTGTCTGCTGGGGTGGGATCACAGGTGGAGACTCACCTGCTGGGCTTTGAAAGCTGGCTAGAGGCTTGCCATGTGGACAAGAAAGGAACAAGGGTCCAAGCAGAGGTAACAGCCTGGGCAAAGTCACGGGGGCAGGAACCAAGTCCTTGGCATCTCTCTATCAGCACCTTGCCCCCAAGGCTTAGCATGGGGCATGGCACACAGTAGGTCTACACACGTGTGCTGGCCCTGGGCCTGGCAGAAGCCCTAGTGCCTAGCCCTTGCACGGCCTAACCTGAGCCATGGGGACAGCTGGGGGTGCCCCCACTATCTCTGTGTCCAGTTTTTCAAAAACACAATTACATGCCCTTCAGAACCGCTGTCGGTGTTGGTAAACTGTAGCCACTAAACTGCATTACACTGATTTTGCCAGAAACCTTTGCAGTTATTAATAGTTTATCGATCAGAGCCCATTGCTGATGAGAGTTGGTCTTCTTACCCCAGCCCCCTCAGGGCCCTGCTATCTGTGCAAGGCCTTTTATCCAGCATGCAGATCAATGCCACTCAAATCTGGGGAGAGGAGATCTCTGGGCCGTTAATCCACTTTAGACGGCTCGCAGCGAGCACACACGCTCAGATGAGGCGTTTGGTCCAAATCAAAGCTGTGCCCGGGGAAGCTGTTGGGTCTGCAGGTGAGAATGAGACTCTGCACCTGCTTTCCAGGACAGAGGGAGACAGGGTTCTCCGTGCTCACTCCACGGCCTCCTGGAAGGTTGCTGCCCATTTCCAGAATGTTGATTGAGTACCTACCATGACAGCAAGCACCACGCATGGTCGTGGGACATACTGGTAAACCAGACAGGGGCTGACCCCACCTTCCCGGAGCTTACGGTGCGTGGCGGGGGGGAGGGGTATCTGCAAGTCACAGACATAGGTCATCAAGTGACAATTTAGACAAGTACTTTTTTTTTTTTTAAGATTTTATTTATTTATTTGACAGAGAGAGACAGCCAGCGAGAGAGGGAACACAAGCAGGGGGAGTGGAAGAGGAAGAAGCAGGCTTCCAGTGGAGGAGCCTGATGTGGGGCTCAATCCCAGAATGCCAGGATCACGCCCTGAGCCGAAGGCAGATGCTTAACGACTGAGCCACCCAGGCGCCCCTAGACAAGTACTTCTGTATTGGTTCACTGTTGCTGCATAACGAGCCATCCCAAACCTGGATGTTAAGTTTAAACGCAGTGACCAGGAATCATTGCTCATGAGTCTAGGGGTTGGCTAGGCTCACTCTTGTGTTTGACCTTGGCTGGAATGGCTGGGCCCGCTGGGGCCTCTCTCCATGTCGCTGTGTGCTTTTGTCCACATCAGAGGCTTGTTCTCAGGGAGGAAGCAAGGGAGAGAGAGTGGCAGGGGGTTACAGAGGGAGAGAGATTGTTCTTTCAAGACTTCAGCTTGGAATTTGCACGCCTTCACTCCTACACATGCTATTGGTCAAAGCAAGTCACGAGGCCAAGAATGGGCGAGAGGCTCCGCCCCTCGATGGAGGGAACCGTAAGGCAATTTGCCAGATGCACGGATATGGGGAGGCTATTAATCAGGGCCATCAATGCCATCCGTCCACCACACCCACCGGGTCCAGATGGTCACTAAGAAAGTGACCATTCCTTGGTAACTTGAAGGATGCAGCCCGGGGAAGAAAAGGCAGCATTCCCAGGAAGAGAGAATATTGCAAGCGAAGTGCTGAATCAAACAAGGCGCTGAGCCAAATGTGTCACCTCTGAGGGGTCCTGGATGGGATTCTGGAACAGAAAAAGGGACATTAGTGGAAAACTGGGGAAACCCAGAAAGAGTCTGGACTTGAGTTAATAGTGATGTATCAATAATGTTGGCTTCTTCGTCTGACAACGGTACCACGGCCGTGTCAGATGTTCCTAACGAGGGAAATTGGGTGAGGGACGTATGGAAATGCTCTATTTTCTGTGCAACTTTTCTGTCAATCTAAAATGATTCCAAAATTAAGTTCATTTTTTAAGAAGGCACTTGGCCCATGAAGGGAATAGAAAGAACACCACTGCAGCTGGAGGAGGGCTAGGCTGAGAGGTGCTGGAGATGTGGCGGGGAGCAACCACGCTGGCCTTGTTGGCCAAGATAAGTTCGGGTTTTAATCTTTAAGAGTACAGAGAAGTCTCTGAAGGGCTTAGGTAGGGAAGTACCATTAATTCTATTTGCATTTGAAAAGATCTGGGTTCTACCTGCAGAATGGATTCAGAGGGAGTTTCCCAGGGGCAGAAGAACCAGTTAACCTTGCGCCCCACATTCCAGGTGAGAAAAGGGATGGGGGGGGGATGGAAGGAAATGGATACAGTCCGGCAAGTATTTAGGTAGAGCGTCTGGGGGGACTGGCCACTGAGTGCGCATGAGTGGGACCAGGACCACTGGTGGAGCTGGGGAGCCCAAGGAACACCCGAGTCTGTACAAAGTCCTAAGGGGGAAGCTGCCTTCTTCACAAGGCACCAATCCAGGCGTCCCCTGAGCCATCTTCTACCCCCTCTGCTGTGTCACCTACACGAGTCGCCCAAACATACCGCTTATGTTGCTGTCACCTGAGCATGTTGTCAGTGTAGCAATGGCCTAAACATGTCACCTGTGTTGCTGTCACCTAAACCCACATGGCAGTTACCTGCACGTTTCCACCTGGGTGCCGACCCTGTCACCGTTACCTCATTACATCACCTGGGTGGCTGCCAGCTGCCTGTGTCTCCTGAGCCTGTTTCTTTAGGGGGCTGTCGCCTGAGCATGTCACCTGCACAAGTCACTTACCGTATAACTGATACCTATGAGTGTCACCTAAACATGTCACTCTAGGCGACTGTCACTCAGCAACAGTGCCCAGTAGAGGGGCTGTTTTTCCAGTCTAGCTGAGTTACGAACAAACAAAATAGCTCCCGAGGGGAGGCAGTCCCCTGCTGTTCCCGCTGACAGGGTGCTCCTCTGAGGGCAGGGAGGGGAGGAAGGCAGCCTCTTCCCCACAAAGTTTCCCTGATGAAAAGCTCCCGTTCTCCCAGTCCTTTCATGACAGTCGGTAGACCAGATGTCAACTTCTGCGTAGTGTATGTAAAGGAAGGTATCTGTTTATGCTAATGTGCGCTGGCTCTGCTGTGAGCCAGCAGCGTGGAGCCCAGGCTGAGAGCCCAGGTGTGGGGAGCACTGAGTCAAGAGAGAACGGAGCTGGGAGACAAAGATGGGGACGGTGGACAGGAGAGAAGAGAGTGAATCTGAGGTCGGAGTGCACAGCAGAAGCTGATGGGAGCGGGTGGTTTCGCTGAGTAGAGAGCGAATGGGTCCCAGAGGGGGTGGAACAGAGCGCTGGGTGGAAGGAACCTCCGTGCTCGGGGTGGGAGGGCGGGAGCCACACCCAGAGCCTGTGCTCTTCACTGACGCCCTCTCCCTCCGCTACTGCCCTCTCTGATCGGACTGAGGGGCCAGTTTGGTGGCTGGGGCTTCGTGACCATGACCGTGACCGTGAGCTTCTTCCTGTTTTGTGCTGCAGCATGACAACCCGAGTCCCAAGCACAGAGACCCCACTGCCTCTAAGTTGTGGTCAGAAGAGGCTCCCTTTTGGCCACATGGTCAGGCCCAGAGAAGGTCGGAACTTGCCAGAGGACCCAGAGATGTCTCTGATGCAGCAGCGGCCTAGCCAACGTCCCTCCAGGCCATAGGAGGACCCCAGGCAGAACCAGCCGCTCCCGGCTTTGTGCTAGAATAGACTCACCCTTTGAGGGACTGGGAGCGCTGATCCACTGGACCAGGGGCTCCTTGGAGAGGAGAAGTTGACTGTTTCCTCTCAAGCCCCCAAGGCTGGACCCGAAGGCACAGCAAGGCAGTACCAAAAGAGGAATTCAAATTCCCATCCTGGCTCTTATTAGCCATACTGGTGGTGGGCGGGAGGACCTCTGTGCCCCCTCTAGAGCCTCAGTTTCCATGTTTACGAGATGGGAATAGCGGTCCCGTGTGGAGGGCAGAGTGACGGGACGCGCTTGGGCACGGTTTTGAGCCTGTGCCCCACGTTAGGTGCCTCCCGGCGCAGTCCTCCTCGGGCCCTCTAGGTGGGGGCACCGTTACCATTCGCAGCTCAGGGAACCTGACAGGAGCACCGATCGAACTCGGGTTGAACACACAGCCCCCACACCTTCACCTCCTGAAGCATCGAACACAGGGCCTGGCATACAGTCGGTGCTCCATACATGTTGCTGCTCCCCCCAGCAGAGCACAGGAGCACGTGGTCGAGCCAGAAGCGTTTGCTGAACACAAGCTGAACAGTGGGGCTTGGGGTTGTTTTCGGGGTGGGGGGGCTGAGCTTTCCAGCGCCCTGTCGTGGGCCCTCACCCTGCCCCTCTGCTTCCCCCCAGGCTGCCCGAGGTCCGCATCTCAGACAACGGTCCCTACGAATGCCACGTGGGTATCTACGACCGCGCCACGAGGGAGAAGGTGGTCCTGGCATCAGGCAACATCTTTCTCAACGTCATGGGTGAGTGCAGGGCCCCCCCGGCCCCAGGGTCACAGCGAGGAGAGACAAATGAGGTGCTGACGGAGGAATGAGGGCTTCCCAAAGGGCAGCAGACCTCAGTGTCCACTTCTGTAAGGCAAGGGTGGGATGTGGGCCTGGTGGATCATTCATGGACCCCGGGCTCCGGGCTCCGTGACCCAGTGAGGACACAGGGAGGGAGGGGTTGAGCAGCGTGGAGGCAGCTGTGGGAGCACTTTTCCAGGCTGAAGCTAAGAACCATGTTCATAGAAGTGCCTGTGGGGACAGAACAGTGGGGGTAGGGTTCCCCCTGCCCCGGTGGCAGGACAATCTGGGCGCCTCCCTGGGGGAGGCAATGCACGCGGGCTACAGAGAGTGATTCTGACCCTGGACCTCCCACGCCTTTCCTGGGACATTGAAGCAGCTAGTGATCAGTGAGGACAGGCCCTGGACTCGGTGTCAGGGCGTCCTGGGGTCGGACCCCGTATCTGTGTCTCTATTTCTCCATCTGCAAGATGGGGATAGGAACGCTAGTGCCTGTATCTGCCTGGCTGTGTCCCCACCCCAGCCTCAGTTTCTCCATTTGTCAAACAAGGGCCATGCTTCAAGCGGTCTCAGAAGCCTCTTTTGGCGGTGACGTTCTCATCAGGTGCACTCTCCAGTTCTGCTGCCAGAATTCTGGGGACTTGGCCCCGACTCCGGGCTCCAGCATTCTCTGATTTTCTTATCAAGTGATATTTACCAGGGAAACAAAGCTTGTCGTAGTCAGGCAATCAATGAAAGCATAAAGGCCCCGTGGAAAGCCACCACTTCTAGGGAAATTGAAAACCTCCAAAGGCCAGACCTCCAGAGGGACATTGATTCCCGCCGAGACAGCACGTGGTGTGTTCTGGCTTCCTGGCGGATGGGCCACGGTGGGGAGGTGACCGTGCCAGGAAAACCTCCCTCTTGCCATTGTCCCCTCACCGAAGGGTCGTTCTTGATGCCCAGCCCTCGGCTGGTCACCCCGGGGAAGCTGGTGAAGAGCAAAACTCAGTGTGCACCATCGAGGGGCTCCCAGTCTGAGGAGGGACATGTGCGCAATCATCCATCCATCAGATACCCCTTGAGCACCTACTGTGTGCTAGATAATAGACACACTCCCTCAATAGGAGTAGTCCCTGGGGAGTTGTATCCCGTGCATGAGCCAAGCATAAAACACACACAGATGCCTAAGAGAGAACTGCGGACAGGGCCAAATCCTGGGCAGAAAATCAGGCAGGTAACGGGGTAGAGAACGGCTGTGGGGGGGGGGGTGGCAGCTAGTATAGGGGGAGGACTAGAGGAGGACCCTCTTGGAGGTTGCTAGGCTGTGCTTTCCATGTTCTGTCATTCAGTCCTCACAACCCACCCGAGGGTAGGGACTAGTATTATTGGCCCCATTCTGCAGACGCAGAAATGAAGGCACAGATAAAGCAAGAAACCCGCCTAAGGTTACACAGCCAGGATCACAAAATCCTCCCGTGATGGCAGCTCAGTGCTGGGGCCAGAAGCCAGGCGTCTTGCCTCTCACACCAGCTGTTGCACCCCTAGAACTCCAGCTAAGGGTTCTCTCGATGTGAGCAAGGACAGAGTCCTCTAAAGCCACCTCCTCCATGAGGCCCACCCTCATGAGCACGTTGCTCTCCCTCCACGGCCTCTGTCTCCTCCTCCATACAAGGAGGAGGTGTGACCAAATGGTCCTAAGCCCCTCCGAGCTCTGACATCTGTAAATCCGTTATCCCACCTGCTAGGCAAGGAACCGGAGGCACAGAGATCCCGTGGGACCCGCCAGAACGGTTCGGCTGGCCTGATGGTCCTGGTTGAGCAAGGCCGTGTGCTCCTGGCGGGCGTGGCTCCTCTCTCTGCCCACGGCACGGCCAGCCGAGACTTTTCTCCTCCAGTCTCGCTGTCTGGGCAGCAGGCAGCTGTGAGCCTCTGGGCTCCTCCCAACGGAAGGTGGCAGCCACGTGGGATGGCAGACGGCTGCTGAGATCCCAGTTACTGAGCAGGAGCTGAGGCTGTCGGGGAATTGGGGGGGTTGGGGGGGCGGGGGAAGCACCACCCAGTGGCCCCAGACTCAGGGAACAGCTCTGACCTCTGGAAATGCAGGGTGTCTTTGGGCAGGATTCTTACTGAAACACCCCCATGCTCTCTGAGCCTGCAGCTGAGCTGACATCACAGCCCCTGTCCATCCCTGGCCTGTGCCTGACAGTGCGTGAGCTTCTAGCTTCGTGCGTATTGTCTTCTGGAATCCTGGCGACAGCCCTCTGAGCCAGGAGGTGTTACAATCCCTGTTATGTAAGTTTAGGACACACAGATTTTAGGCTGAATCCCAGATCCATCACTATGTTCGTTAACCTCGCTGGGCCTCAGTTGCCCATCTGTAAAATAGGGACAAGAGTGGTTACCCCCTGGAGTAGTTGTAAGGTTTTTTTTATTTAAATAAAGTTTGCAGGGTGCCTGGGTGGCTCGGTCGGGTAGGTGTTTGACTCTGGGTTTCGGCTCAGGTCATGATCTTAGGGCTGTGGGAGCCCACATCTGACTCTGTGCTCAGCAGGGAATCTGCTGGAGATTCCCTCCCTCTGCCCCACCCCCTGCACTCTCTCTCTCTCTCTCTAAAATAATAAATAGGGGCTCCTGGCGGCTCAGTCCATGAAGCATCTGCCTTCAGCTCAGGTTGTGGTCCTGGAGTCTCAGGATCGAGCCCCGCATCGGGCTCCCTGCTCAGCAGGGAGTCTGCTTCTCCTTCTGTCCCTCCCCCCCAGCTCCTTCTCTCTCTCACTCACTCTCCCTCTCAAATAAATAAATAAACTCTTAAAAACTAATAATAAATAAATAAATAAATCTTTGAATGAATGAATGAATGAATGAATGAATGAACGAATAAGTTTGCAAAGCACCTATAGCCCAGATGCAGCAGCTAAAAGGTTCAGTAGGTTGGACTTCGTTGCCTTTAGTACCATTGTCTCGGGCCTGCCCGCTCTTGGGCGCAGCGGGGGCTGCTTCTTTCTTGCCCCTGGAAGTCTTGCTGATGATTCATGACCCCAACGAGCTTCAAGCCCGTCCGAGAAGCACAGTTCCATGCACTGACTCCCTGCAAACGGACCCAGTTCCGCCCTGGTTCTGGGAAATGGGACCGCACGCCTCTGCCTGCCCCCCTCCCTGGCCTCCTGCTGAGAGCAGGTGCCAAGACCTACCCCCACTTTGCTAACCACAGCCACACCTCGCACTCAGCGGGTTCTGCCAGTTCCAACGTGCTTTTATTAGAGCGTTTCCCCTGATCCTGACAACAGCCCCGCAGGTGGGGATTACTGTCATCCCCAATTCACAGGCGGAGGCTAAGTCTCAGGGAAGGGAGAGGGTTTGCTGGGGACTGCAGGGCTGTGGCTGTCCCCGTCCCACAGCAGCAGAGCAGCGTGCCTTCCGTGGCTCACTACGGGCCCAGGAGGCTGGGGGTTGGGGCGTGCTGGGAGACACAGGGGGGCGCTGAGTGCGAGGACGTCTCCCCTGTGCAGCTCCGGTGCTCCAGCAAGCCACGTCAGCCTGGGAGGCAGAGACCACCCTGCACCTGTCGCCCAGACCCAGGCTCGGAGAAGGAAGGGGCTCTGCCAAGGTCAGGCAATTCCATGAGATGATCCCCAGGACAGAGCGCTCTGAGCCCAGTGCCGGGCACCTTCTGAGTGCTCAGTAAATAGCATCTCACATGACAAATAGCAATCATGGCCGTTACACATCAGGCACAATTAGAAAGACTTGAAAATTGTGGGACTCTGCCTCCCCCTCCCTCACCCGCCCCTTTAAATATATTTCAGAGCAGGTGCCAAGCCCTACCGTCTGCTCCTTGCCGTGGCCCGTGACATGGCATAGACAGACACTGGTCTGTCTGGTCACACAGACACACACGCGTGCACGCACGCACACACCAACACCCTCCCACCAAGCAAGTGGAGGCCGTTGAAAGCTGGGGTCTCCTTTGTGCGACAAAGGACCCTAAGGACCTTGGCCACCAACAGTGGGGCAAGACAGCCCCCTCCTCGATTTGGGGGTCAAAGGGAAGCTTCCTAGGATGGTGGGGGGAAGGGAGACGAGGAGCGGGGCCCATCCCCATGCATCCCCACGGCCCCGTGTGCATCCCAAGCACAGAGCGACTGTGCGGGAGAGCCGGCCTCCCGTCTGCCGCCACTGCGTTGGCATCCAGCACATTCTACCACGCTGTTTCTGCGGGCCTCGGGGTGCAGATCAAAATGTGAGAGCGGCTGTAATTTCACGCCTATAACATCCCCGCTATGTGGTGGGAAAAGACATTTGGGAGCCCCGTGGGTGACACCGAGGGTTCGTGCCGCACACAGTCATTAAAATGTTTTTATCCGAGCTGCAGATAAATTGTAAGCCAATTTGAAAGTTGCATGCTGGGCGCCAAGAACGCATTATACACAGTCACGGAAGGATTGCAGAGGGCCTTCTTGGGGTGTAGGTTATGCAGGGGAGCACGTTAAGGGTGCGATGTTACAATCAATTAACTGGGAGCCCAGACACCCCCACCCCAGCCAACGCGGGAAGACGCTGCTCTCCCAGTTCCACCAGAAGACCAGAAGGCAAGGTTTCTCTGCCACCCTTGCCGTGCAGGCCTGCCACCAAGGGGGCCCTTTCCACCCACAGCGAATAATCAAGGCCGCTTTTCCATCAAGCACAGGCTGCGTGGCCGGCACCGGGCGCTGAGCGACCCACGCGCTGTTGATCATACGACCTTCACGAGTGTCCCCCGAGATAGGCTCCCTCGTCCCATTTCACAGATGAGGGAAGGAGGCTCTAAGGGTTTAAGGTCCCCCCCCCATGTGAGTGAGAGAGCTGGGGGGCCCACCAGGTCTGCCCGAGCCCAGAGCTGATGCACCTAACAGTATCTCGGAGCTCCCAAGGGACATGTCCCCACCTTTGACACAAAGGCCACTAATAGCGCAGAGGTCAAGCAAGCACAGGGGTGGAGGAGGGGCTTATGCAGACCTGAGACAGCGGGGGCCTCCGTGAGACCGAGCCCCGACCAGGAGCACTTGGCACTCCAAACTTCAGACAGTTCCTGGGCCTCAGGCCCCGTGGGGCTGCTCATTCACTTCAACCCCGGGCCCCTCGCTACTCAAACCCTCCGAAGGGAGCAGCAGCCTTGGCGTCCCCAGGTCAGTGCCCGCTTGTGACTTGGACGGTCCAGTACCGACCTTTTTTCCTAGTAAAAACAACATCACGGGGCGCCTGGGTGGCACAGTCGTTGAGCGTCTGCCTTCGACTCTGGGTGTGATCCCAGCGTTCTGGGATCGAGCCCCACATCAGGCTTCTCTGCTGGGAGCCTGCTTCTTCCTCTCCCACTCCCCCTGCTTGTGTTCCCTCTCTCGCTGGCTGTCTCTATCTCTGTCAAATAAATAAATAAAATCTTTAAAAAACAAAAACAAAAACAAACAACATCAGAATGGTTTTTTGTTAAAATGGATTGGAAGGTCACTTGAATGTCCACACACAGGCATTCCAAATCCCAATCCTTCGTTCATCCATCCTTCATTTGTTCATTTCTGTAACAGACATGTGTTTATTGAGCACCTAGTACATTCCAGGCGCTCTTGTAGGGACTGGAATTCAGCTTCAGTAAGCAGCCAGACAAAACTCCCGGTCCTCGTGGACCGGACCGTGCAGGAAGGGAGGCAGACCCGAACAAGGAGACCGCTGGAGCCCGTGGGTGCCAGAGGGCAGTCGAGCGAAGCAGAGGCAGGCACAGCCTGGGACAAGGGGGCTCTTTTAAACGGGTGCTCAGCCAGGTCCCTCCGAGAAGGTGAGGCCTGTGCGCGTGGGCTTGAGGCCTCCCCGCACCTGATCCCTCACTGCCCGACTCAGCATGTGCCGGGGGCCAAGCACAGTTCCGGGTGCTGAGGATGCAGGAGGACGAGGAGACTCTTTGCCTCGTGGAGCTTCGGTGCCATCGAGGGAGATGGCTAGCTCGTGGTACAGATGCAGAAACCCAGGCTGACCCTGAGGCCGGATGTCTCCAGGATGCCAGTAACAAACGAGCACTCTGGGGAGCTGGAAGTCACAGAAATCTATTCCCTCATAGTTCTGGAGGCCAGAAGTCCAAAATCGAGGTGCTGGCAGGGCCACGCTCCCTCTGAAAGCTCTAGGAAAGGATCCTTCCGCCTCCTCCAGCTCCTGAGCGTGGCCAGTGGTCCTTGGCCTTCCTGGGCTTGTAGATGCAACCCTCCAGCTCTGTCTCTGTCCTCACGGGGCGACGACCTCCCTGCCTCCGTCCTCACGGGGTGGCCTCCCTCTGTGGGTCTGGGTCTCTGTGTCCACATCTCCCTCTTCTAAGGACACCAGGCCTTAGACGAAGGCACACCCAGAGCTTCTATGACCTCATCTGAACTTGGTTACATGTACGAAGACCGTTTTTGCAAATAAGATCACATTCACAGGTGCTGGGGGTTAGGACTTCAACACGTGTTTCTCCAGGACACGATTTGACCCACAACAGTCACTGAACCAGGAGGGAGCCTCAGAGGTGGATTTTCCGCCCGACTCTGAAGCCGACACGATGCTCCCAAGCACGTGGGTTTCCCTTCACTGAGCATTTACCAATCTGCCGCGCGCTGGGCTGAGGTCTTCCTAGACTAACTTACCACATGATCCCAAAAGCTCTGTGAGATGGGTACTGCCATCTCTTTGCCAGATGAGGAAACTGATAGGTATGTTGCTTGCCTAGGACGCCCAGCCCGCCAGTGACAGAGCAAGGGCAAAGGCGTCCTTCACAGTCACCCGTTCTGCTCTACTAACCATCATAACATACTAACAAGCACTAATAAAATGTTCTATCTTGGGGTCCCTACGGCTCTTCTGTTGCCGATACAGGTAGAATTTTGGAACCCAAGGCCATCATGGCACCAAACCACACCAAATGCTTTCAAAACATAGGGCCAGGCGACATAGGTGCCACTGCAGAGAATAGTCGTAAAGGAACTTCGCATAGCTTGCTTTTTATTTTTTTCAGTATGTTTTACTGAATTTTTATTAAGTGCATCTGGTGCTTTTTTTCTTTTTTTTAAACTGTTTTATTGAACTATAATTCATATAACACATAATTCAGTCATTTAAAGTATACAATTTAATGGTTTTGGCATACTCTCAGTTGTACAAACACTTTTAGTTGTGCAACCCGTTTTAGAAGATTTTCTAAATCTGTACCCATTAGCAATGACTCCCCCATCACATACCCCTTGCTCCAGGCTTAAGTATTCATCAATCTCCTTTCCTTCTTTTTCTTTCTTTCTTTTTTTTTATTAGAGAGAGAGAGAGCATACGAGTGGTGGGGAGGAGCAGAGGGAGAGAGGGAGAGAATCCCAAGCTGACTCCACGCTGAGCTCCGTGCGGGGCTCAATCCCACGACCCTGAGATCACGACCGGAGCCGAAATCATGAGTCAGACGCCTGACCAACTGAGCCACCCAAGCGCCCCTCACCAATCTACTTTCCATCTCTGTGGATTGGCCCGGACATTTCATGTAAACGGGATCATACAATACGTGGTCTTTGTCACTCTTGTGACTTCTTCCACTTAGTATAAGATTTTCTTTTTTTTTAAAGATTTTATTTATTTATTTGACAGAGAGAGAGAGCACAAGCAGGGGGAGCAGCAGGCAGAGGCAGAGGGTGAGGGAGAAGCAGGCTCCCCGCTGAGCAGGGAGCCCGATGTGGGACTCGATGCGGGACTCGATCCCAGGACCCTGAGATCATGACCCAAGCGGAAGGCAGAGGCTTAACCCACTGAGCCACCCAGGAGTCCCCCGTATAAGGCTTTCAAGCTTCATCCACATTGGAACACACATCAGTCCCTCATTCCTTTTTACGGCCGAATGATATTCCATGGTACGATACATGGCATTTCTTTCATACGGCCACAAGCGGATGGACATCTCCACTTTTCAGGTGTTACGAATAATGCTCCTGTGAACGTTCACGGACACGGTTTGGTGTGAACGTTCACGGACAGGGTTTGGTGTGAACGTATAGTTTCAGTTCTCCTGGGCGTATACCCAGGAGCGGAATTGCTGGACCAAACAGTAACTCTGTGTTTAACCTTTTGAGGGACTCCTGGGCAGCCACGCCATTTCATTTTTGCTCCAGCGCCATGGGGGTCCCCATCTCTCCAGATCGTCACCGGCTCCCGCTACCTGTCTTGTTGATGACGCCCGTCCACCAAAGTGGTTTTCATTGCGGTTTTTGGTTTGCGTTTCTCTAATGGCTGATGATGTTGAGTATCATGTGCTTTGTGGCCGTTGGGATACTTCTCTGCAGAAATACCTTCAGATCGTGGGCGCGTTTCAACTAGGTTATTTGTCTTTTCATCATTAAGCTGTGCGCATTCTTTATTTCAGATACAAGGGCCTTATCAGATGTAACATTTGCATATCTTTTCCCCTTTTGTGATTATCTTTTCCCTTTCTTGCTGGTGTCCTTTGAAGGATGAAAGGGTTTCCTTTGGAGGAAGTTCACGCCATCTCTTTATTTTCTGTTGCTTGTGCTTTTACTGTCCTAGCCGAGGGGCTTTGCCTAACCCAAGGTCACGGGTTTTTTTTCTTCTCCTTCCTTCCCCTTTTTCTTCTCCTGTTTTTCTTCTAAGAGTTTTAATAGTTTAAAACTCTTACATTTAGTTTTATGATTTCTTTCTTTCTCTCTTGACACTGGCCAAAAGAAAACTTTTTGTTACTTTCATGTACAGAAAATTCAACAGTGTCCACTCAGTCCAGTTTGGTGGCGAGTGCTTTAGTCCCTGTCTTTTCCAACTTGGCGATGCGAACCACTGACTTTGGACCCAGGGCATTGCCTCCCCAGTGATGGCAGATCTCGTCCTATCTGTCATTGTAATCAGGCCTGATGGCTTCCACCAGCTTGGCCGGAGCTCCTCTGTCTTTCCAGTTAACCTGTGTGAAGGTGACAGTGGTGCAGGGCTTCCTGTGGACCAGACGCCCCAGCCTGGCCTTCCCCTGGATGATGCGGTAGGGAAGCCCCATCTGATGACACAGGCCAGGCAGGAAGACAGCCCGCTCAGTGGGACCCACAGCACGTGCAAATCACCACCGGCTGAGCCTTCCTGTTTTCCATCAGGATGGTGACAGTATTAACCCCCGCTCGGAGGACAGGCAGCCTCTTTGTGGGGACCTCCTCTTCGCTGGCAGCTTTCTTCTCAGCCCAATCAGGGCCAACGATCTCTGCTTCTTCTCTGGCTTTGTCTCTGGCTGTGCTTGGGCACCAGTTTAAGCAGCTGAGTAGCTGGCTGGTGGTCCAAGGCCTGGGTGAACTGGTTCATCGCGGGAGGCACTTTTAGACGTTTAGAGAGAATAGCCCTTTGCCACTGCAGCCGGATGTAATGGGGCCATTTGACAAGGTGGGTGAAGTCCTTTGGGGGCTGAATGTCCTGTCTGATGCCAAAATTCTTGGGCCTTTTCTCAAAGAGGGGAATGACCACCTTTCTCGTCTCCTGCTTCTTCACCACACAGGGGTCAGGACCTCCATCTTCCCCTTCGCCTTCTTTTGGCATCTTGGATGGCTGGAAGAGACAGAAAACTATGATCTTTCGAGTTAATTTTTGTACGTGCTGTCTCCATCAATTACATGGGGATGTCTAGTTGTCCCTGCGCCATTTTGAACAGACTCTTCTTTCCCCCACTGAGTTGTGTTGGCGTCCTTGCTGAGAATCAATCGGCTCTAAGTGTGAGGGTTTATTTCTGGACTCCTTATTCTGTTCCATTGACCTATACATCTCTCCTCATGTGCGTACTTCTGATGCTTTTTAAAGCCGTCTGGCCATCTCCAGTCTGGCTCTGTGGCTCCCCTGCTGTGTGACTTGGGGCAGCGAGTCCCCGGGAAGTCCTCCTGGAGCCAGTTTCTTGAGGATTCCCGTGAAGAGAAGCTCACCTTGGGCTGGTCAGTGCTCCTGGGGGAAAGGAGAATACAGCATGTGACAGAACTGAGCTCACTGCCATGAGGCCAGGTCAGAACCTAGGATTTCTAGAGATCTGGAGCTCTGCTTTCTAAGATCAGATTCCTGAAGCCTATCCCACCCAGCCTGGCGCTCCTTTCTAGAAAAAGCAGCACGTTCCCAGGACCAATAATTGGAGTGTCAAGGACGTCTCTTGACCTGGGGAGGAGAAATGTCTAATGGCTCCAAGGGGGATGGGGAATCGGAGGTCTGAGGGCAGAGCCCGCACCCCACAAAGACCTGGTGTGGCTGCCATAGGGCTGAGCAAAAAGAAGAAACACAGGTCTGCCTCTAACGGACGCTAGTGGGAAAGCAGGCGGCAGTTTGCAGAACGTCTTTCGAGGAGCCTGCCTGTGCGCAGGACAGCTGTGGGGAGATGCGTGTCTCCCAGGCAGATCCAGCACACGGCCCGAGTATGTGGCAGTCCAGGGGACAGCTTAGGTCCGTGGAGGGAGGCCGCTGGTCTCAGAATCCCTGGGGCACCGCAGGCAGGGTAGCTGGGAGGCGAGTCGCAGAGCTGCCACGAAGCCCTCTCCCTAGTCCATGATGCCTGCTGGGTGGAAAATGATCGGCTCATTTCTCGTCTTGGAGCCTGAGCGGATGAGACACCTGCTGGGCTACGCTAATTACATGAACTGGCCCCAGGCGATTGCAGTGGCCACATGCTCTGGGGAGTGAGGCTGCTATCAGGAAGAGGAGGAGGAGGAGACCCAGGCGGGTTGGGATCCAAGCCAGAGCCGCAGAGGAGTTTGGGGTGCTGAGAGGGAGAAGGTGCAAACCCAGACCTCCACCTCCCACCCCAGATGCCCCCAGGGTCCTGAGGACCAGGCCTGGGCATTCTTGTCTCCCGAGCAAATGTCCTGCAGGCCCACGTCCAACCCCCTCCCCTTCCCGTTCCCCTTCCCACCGATGTCTGGATGAGTGACAGTGAGTGCTCAAACTCCCTCCACATCGGAGCCAGGAGAGGGCTGGGGGGTCCCCAGTGAAGAATTATTCCTCTATTCAAGTAGGTTGACTAGAAACAGCACTGACTTCCTTAGAGAGCTGGGGAGTGGTTAAGGGGATGGGCTTGGATTCAGCCATAGATTTTAAGCCCAGTTCTGGAACTCCCGGTAATAAAAGCTGCAAATGTTTATTGAGCATTTACTACACACCAGGCACAGTTCTGCTCCGTACCTGCTAACTCATTGTCCTAACAGCCCTCTAAGGAGGGCTCACAATTCCCTTCCCCACCGTACACGTGCGAAAGCTGAGAGCCTAACGAATGCGCCCAAGGGCACAGGCCTAGGGAGGGGAGAACTGGATTTGAACCCAGGCAGGCTGGCTCCAGGGCCCTCACGGAGCCACTTCCCTACGCTGGCAGGTAGACTGGCAGTTTCCCTGTCTGCTAAATGAGGGTTACGGTAGCACCCCCCACCCCCGTTGGGATAGGAAATGCTGTGTCCCGAGCTCACCGTGAGTGCCATTAGAAAGGGCAGTTGTGCCTACTTTCACCTTGTCCTGACCTCCACCCTGGAAGTGTCAGCGGGACCGGGGGGTGGGGGTCAGAGCTGCAGGAAGTGAAGTCAGCCAAGGGGAGCTCTCCAAGCCAGGCAGTGGGGACTGTGGCATCCCTTGCTACACCTGGCAGGGGACGCCAGGAAAGAGCAGATCACAGCCGTGGTCCAGTCCCACCCCCTCCACAGTCTCGCTGTGACTTTTCCTCCCCAGCGTCAGTTCCGTCATCTGGAAACAGGGGCATGAAGGTCCCTGGCCCACAGGGCTGCTGTGGATGGTGGATAGAGACGGCTCACGGCCTGGGTCTGCCGACGGACAGATGGAGGGGGAGACATGGCCCCAGCCAGCCCCGGGGCTTGGGCCATAGAGGCTGAACGTGCAAGACAGGCAAAAGCCACAGGACGTGGGAACCAATCGGAAAGATGGGAGCAGATGGGGAGGACACGGCGGGACCCGGCCTTGGACGGAGATGGTCCTTGAGAAGGCACCGGTGAGACCTGTGGTCTCGCTCAGCAGACGGCGACTGCAGGAGATGGGCTTTGGGGTGGAGAGGCCAGGGCTGCAGCCCTGAGGATGTCTGCAGGCCTCCTTCCTGCTCACGGGAGCTTCTGAGGGCACAGCGCGATGGGCAGAGGGGGTCTGAGACAGCTGGCAGGGCTTGGCTGTCGGAGGGGGGCTGCAGCCGGGAGGACTGGGGCCGGGGTGGCCAGTGTCTTCCAGGATGGACATCAGAGCATGTTCAGAGACGGCACACTTAAGTGCTTTGAGAGCCTCCACCTGGCCAGGGACCCGGAGAAAAGACACTCACTCTGCCCTGCTGCCCGCCCACAGGCCTGCCGTTAGCTCGGGTCACCGGCTAAGAGCCAGTTCAGACAGGGGCCACACAGATGGGTTTGGGGCTCGGAGGAGCACTTTGGAGCTAACTGGGTCATCGACCAAGGACGGTCATTTCCCAGCGTCAGCCCCAAAGGCCCGAGCCTGCTGACCACCTCCTGGACAGGCTTCTGGAATCCTCCACCCCTCCCTGTCTGAACACGGCCCTGCACAGGAGGCATGCCCTTGACAGCAGCCCACTGTGCACTCAGCCACATGCCCAGCACATTCCATTACCCACTGTCCCACCGCTAGTCTCCCCCTCCGCCAGGCTGGACCCATGCTGCCTCACTTGCAGTGGACGCTCAGCACTGCTCAGAGAGGGTGGGGAACCTACCGAACATACCACAGTAGTGAGTGGGCTGGGATCTGAGCTCAAGTCTGCTGGAGGGAACAGCCCCCAGCTTTCCCTCTACACGAGGCTTCCAGGAAGACAGAGGGACATTGCTCCTCTCTGAATGGGGGACAATATGGCAGCCATATGGGCCTAGGCCGGAGAGCAGTGCTCCTCTCAACAGGGCGTGGAATATTTGGGCTGCCCCTTCAGCTGTTCCTCCCAGCCGTCTGGGAAGTCAGCAATCAGTATCCCCATTTTACAGAAGAGAAAACCGAGTCTACCAATAAAGGGAAGCTTAGTGTATGAACCCAAACGTTCTCTGATGTCTTCCTCTGTGGGGGGACCTGTGGCCCTGAGCTGGGGTGGAGACAAGGCCTCCGAAGGGCAGATCGGGTGTGATTTGGAAAGCTACGTGACCTCTCTGACCTACGTGACCTCCTCGGTAATGGAGGCCGGAAGGAGCAGGCGGCTTAGTCGAGCAGCGGGTACTGCCTCGTGCAGCTTGTCTACAGGGCCGCAGAGCCAGTGTCACCAGCCTTTCTGTGAGGGAAGCAGACCATTCGCCCATTCATTGCTCACGCTCGCACCAACATTGTAAGTCCCCGCCGTGTGGGCACTTGTTTGGAGAACGGCTGAGAGAGTCATCTTCGTGTGGGACAGCCAGGGGATGCCAGGAGGAAGGGGGTTTTGCAGCTAACCTGGCTCCACTATGTTAAATATATTCATTCATTCAATCCTCACTACTCTAGGAGGTAGGTACTGGTATCATTCCCGTTTTGATGGTGAGAAAACTGGCCCAGAGAGGTTGAGTAGCTTGCCCAAGGTCACCCAGCAAGCGAGTGACAGCGCTTGTATTCAAACCCAGACCGCCTGGCTATGGAGCCTCCGTAGAGGCTCTCACAGAATGGCCCACTGTGCCCTCTTCTGCCAAGCTGGAGAGACTCACCTGCTCCCTGACCCTGTGCAGGCAGGTGGCTGCCACCCCCTCCCCAAGGCCGTCACCTGCTCCTGTGACCTGCGGTGGCTCACAAAGGGGGGCGGGGTGGGGGCTCCGTTCTTGTCCCACGGTTGCCTCTCTCCACCGACTACCTGCCCGTCTCGGCTCCAGGCTCCTGGGCCCCACCGGGGCCGGCCCGCCGGTGCATCGTTAAACCTTGACAAGTGTTAGGTCAGTGCGATGCTTTATCCCCTCCACCTCCGGGAGCTGGATTTAGTGTCTCCGGCAGAAGGTAAACTTCCCCTCCCTGGGACAGGCCCCTTAATTACAAGTGATATGTGGCTGTTGAAACTGCAGTGCGTCGGGCCCAGTGATTTAAGGAGCAGGCAGGAGTCTGAGGGTGCAGGTGTTAAGAGCGCTGTACCGGAGCTACGAGGGAGGGCGGGGCAACAGCGAGCCGACCCTGGAGCGGGGTCTGCTGCCTGCAGACTCTCCTGGGGAGAGGGAAGGAATCCCACCACCTCCCATACAGAAGGGGAAACTGAGGCCAACTCCACATGCCAGGTTGGTTTGGCCTGGGAGTCAGCCGTCCTGTCTCTGCTGCCAGCTGGACTCAGTTTCCCCATCTGTCCCTGAGGAGGCAGGATGACCTCACTCACTCCCTGGCAGTGATAATCTTAAAAACAAATAATCCTGAAAATCACAATAATCTTCCCGGCAAAAGCTAGTGCTGACTGAGGGCTTATTAGTGCCGGGCGTTGCCCTAGATTCCTGAGGAGCATTCTCCTGTCTGATGCTCACGCGTGCTGGTGAGAGAGTGGTTGTAGTTATTCCCATTTTACAGACGAGGAGCCTGAGGCTCAGAGAGATGAAGCAACGTCCCATCATCCCCTGGCTCATGAGTGACAAGTGGAGATTCTCAGCTCCTGCTGCGTCCGGAGCCTGACCTCTAGGTTCTGGGGATAATGCAAAGATATGAGACCCGGTGTCTGATCTGCAGGCGTCCCTGAAGGATGAGGGAGCCAGAGAAGAGCACAGGTTTCCAGAATCCAGAATCCAGAGGACTAGGGTGCTGGCTGAGGGATGTGGGAGTTCCCGGGGCTGGGGGGTTCTCCTCCAGGAGGAAGCATCAAGAAGGCTTCGTGGAGGAGGCGGTATACAGCTGGGCCTCGTAAGCTGGGGGCAGACCCACAGGGGCATTTCAGGCAGAAGGAGCCCTGTAGGCAACAGTGTAGGAGCAGGAAAGCCTGGCAAAGTGGGGAGCACTCCTGTGTGGCAGGACCCCAAGGCACGGGTGAGGAGTGGGGAGTGAGCTCTGATAATAATCACGGCAGCACTGGGGACAGTGACATTTATTCAGTGCTTGCCAGGTGCCAGGCCAGAGTCTAAATACCTTACTTTCTGAATCCTATCATGGAGATATGATGACCCCCACAGATGAGGAAACAGGTACCGCAGGGGTCAGTGACTTGCCAAGCTAGCTAAGAAGTCACCTAGCTAAGAGGTGGCAGAGCCAGGATACAGCAGCTTGGCTCCCGAGCCCATATCAAGGTAATCGCTGTGCCCAGTCCGGGCGGGAGCCAGGGGATGTGGGGAAGGTCTCCTCTCTCCTGCCAGGCTGCCGCAGGCCCTGCCTGCCCTCTGTCCACCGGGCTTGGCCCCAGGCAGAGAGGAAAGGCGAGGCCAGAGCAGGGCCCTGAATCCAGTGACGTGTGTCCAGGGATGGCACGGGAGCCTGGGATTTGGGAGCGGGAGTTAGGGTAGAGAAGGCCTTGTTCGGGAGCGCTGGCTCCAGCCACGCCCTGCCAGCTGGTTCTCCTGTGGCCCCCAGGCCCATCAGAGGAAAGCCCCCAACTCCTGAGGGTCCCTGTGAGGAGGGGCTGGCCCTTCTCTGCTGGCCAGTCCCACTGCCTCACGGCTGGGCAGGACTGTCTCCTCCTCTCAGCTTGAACCCTTCTGCTGTAGCTTCCCTCCAGCCCTGCCTCACCGAGAGCCACGGATGTGAGCAGTGACGTGGTCCAGCCCTGTCACTGAATCGCAGAGGAAGCCAACGCTTTGAGAAAAAGCCCACGGCCTGTGAAACACAGGGCCAGACGGTGCAGGGTTGTGAGCCTGGACTGGGGACTTAAGCCAGACGCGGTTCAAGAGCTAGCCTTGGTCCTGCTGGCCCAAGAGCAGTGGACCACTGCCTTTGAACACCTCAGTTTCTACTTCCGTAAAATGGGGATAATAACCCCTACTTCCTGGGTTAGGTGCGGCTCTAATGCATTAAAGCATTTAGCATGGCCCCAGCCCCAGTGACCACCATGAGCACAGATGACGGTCAAGTGCCCTCCCCACGCCTCACCCCCGCCCACTCTGTGCCTGGGGACCCAGTGGGCCCTCAACTCCGGGCGCAGGAGAGGATGCTCACTGAGCAAATCCGCCCCTCAGTCACCCCTGCAAACCTCACCTCAGTGCACACTGGCTGAGAACAGCCCCGTGCTCCCCACACAGGGGCCCCGGCCAGCAGAAAGAAACCCCGTCCGTAGCCCGAGGAGCTCCCAGGCTGGCGGCCCGAGTGAGTGGTGTAGGCAAAGGCCAGCCGCTGTTCCAGGCCAGGGATGGAAACTGCTGTTTGCAAATCGGGTGGCCAGTGGGAATATGGGCTTGCCCGCACTGGGCGTCCCGCAAAGCACTTCACAAACATGAGCTCAGCTCATGCTCACAATGGCCCCGTGACTCATCGGTACTGTGACTAGGTGCTGGCGTCTGTGACTAAGTACTGTTGCAATCCCCATTTTACAGATGAGAGAACCGAGGTGGGGATGAACCTGGTGAGGGACGAGGTTAGAGGGCTCAGAGATGGGGCCCCAGCAAGGCCAGCGGGAGAGGCCACGTGTGCCGGATCGCTGAGACCACCTCCCCCAGATCAAGCCCCTACACCCCAGCCAAGAGTCGGTCCTGTTGGGAATGAAGCTTGGCTCTGCCTCTCCCAGCTCTTTAAAAAGACACAATCCCATAGATGCGCGACGAGACAAGTGCAGTTAAATGTTCATCCTAGAATGGGGACAGTGGCTGCGGGAGTGGTCCTCGGACAGTTATTTGAACGTCTTCCTAGGTTTGAAAATTCTCATCATAAAATGTTGGGGAGAAAACATGCACAATCCCCATCCCACCAAATGCCCCTTCTCCACAGCTCCTCCCCTCCCTTCCCGCCTTGTCTCCCCCCCGGAATTTGTTTTATGAGAAGCAAGTGGCAAGAATGATTTCCCTGCCCTCTGACTCAGGAAATCAATCCTGAGATGCTGAGAGAGCAGGGAGACTCGGCTGCAGAGGCCCCCGGGGAAATCTCCTGCTGGAAGAGAGGGCTCTGAGCTGGGGAGTGGGGGGTGCGGGAGCTGGGGTTCTGCCGGGAGCTTGGCTGGGGTGGCCCCTGCCATGTTCTTCAGTCCCCACAAGTGCCCCACGTGGGCGGACCAGTGACACCGGTGTCACCCTTGCTCTACGGATGAGACCAGGAAGCTAGCAGCTGCCTAAGGATTACACTGACTGTGGACAGGAGGGTGGTGACTTCAGGGCCAGGTGCCCCAGGCCCTGGGCAGGCAAGGTCAAGGGTGAGCCCTGTTCTGAGCCCCAGAACACAAAGGCCCCAGGGCTTGGGGGTTCAGTTCTGCTGAAATGAACAGAGCTTTGGCTGGGGGAAAAGGGGAGGTCTCCACGCTCCCGCCCACTGCTCTCCAGCGCGCGTGGGGTCAGGGGGAGAAAAGTAGAGAGCGGGCCGAACTTGAACTTGAGCAGGAAGAACTTGAGCTGGGTGCCACTGCCCCTGGCCAGCTCTTGAATGTGCTTCCACGTTTCCTAGGGCCTCCCCAGGCTTCTGCAGGCTTCCGCAGGCGTCTTTCATAAAGCTGCAAATATGGCACCTGGTGAACTCGCCCATGTGTGTAATACATACCTCAGGGATACATTGAAAACATCCTCCAAATAGCCAGGCTTGCCGCTATTTAAAACGGATTCATGTCACACCCCATAGATTTCATCTCTGCAGAAATGGCACCTATCATGGGCCTGAACACATTTGCTCTATTGCCACATAAACTACAACGGCGTGGAGGGGCTGAGCCGGCCTCCCAAGGCCTCTGCTGAGAGGCTGCTGGACAGGCAGCCTCCAGCCGGGAAACCCCAGGCACCGGGAGGGCCCACATGGGACTGGCAGCCTGGGAGGCCAATCAGAAAACTGGGAGCGCCGAGAAGCAGCCAATCGAGGCACGAGCCCAAAGTTGAACCGCTTGCTTTGAGGGGGAGCTTTTGGGGATTTGAGGTCCTTTGACTCAGTGCAAAGAGCCAGGGTCTCCAGAGAGTTCTACCCTTGGCCTGTCTGCTGGGCCAGGAGCAGCCGGAGTGAGGCTCACTACCTCGCCTGGGTCTTGCTCGCCCAGCTGGTAACAATTTCCACTGTGCGCTGAGCACCTACCGTGGACCAAGCCCTTGGTGCCCAGGACACCACCGCCGAGGGGGGCTTATTACCCCAACGTCGGGGCTCACAAAAGGCAAAAAAAGTGGTTCTCACGCTGAGTTTGCATTAGAATCTCCCGGAAGGCTTCTGAAAACCCAGATGGCTGGACGCCCCGTCGCCACCCCCCCGGCCCCCCGCCCTGGGTTCTGATTCAGCAGGTCTGGAAGCGGGCTGGGGAATTTGTACGAGCTCCAGGTAAGGCTGGTGCTGCTGGTCCAGGGGACACACTCGGAGAGCCGCCAGGGTAAAGGTACAGTCTACTCCTCTGCACCAGAATACAAATCCAGATCCAACACGGCCTCCCCACCACCCCTCTGAGTGTGTGTGTATGAGTGTGAGTGTGCGTGCATGCATGCATGCGTGCGTACACTTGCAGGATTTTATTTCTCTGCCCAGCCTCACCGATACTCCGCTTCACAGGCTCACGGGCTGCCCCCCCTCCCGGCACCCCCCCACCCCGCTCCCCCAGAGCAGTCAGCCCGAGCCTCCAGTTGGGGTTGTTAATTTTATCTTCCACCACTGCGAAAGCACAACAGCTGGCAGGGGAGGGGCGAGGCAGGTGAACACTGCTGCCAGGCAGCTCCCGCCGAGGGGAAGGCGGGTGGGTGCATTACGCCCGCAGCTGCCTCAAGTTCTCCCGCGACCCTGTCCACTCAGAAGAGCCCCCGGCCCGCGCAGGGAGGGTCCCAGGCAGTGCCCGCCCACACTGGCAATGACCTCGACCCAGGTCCCTCACCACTGCCTCAGCACATGGGCTCCCACCCACCGTCCATTTGGAGGGGGCGGTGGGCTCAGCTCAGCAGCTGCCGCATAACAGGGCCATTGCAGCCCATAGAAGCACAGACGAGGCGTTTATCTCTCGTGTCACCGATGGTGGCTCCATTTGGGGGCTTTTTGTCAGGTTTTTTTCCCTTGGCTGCTGTTACTACTCAGTTCAATATTTAATTTTCCCATAAACCGGAGAGTTGTGCTTTTCCCTCTCTTTGTCTTGCTGGAGTCCCCCTCCCACGGGTGGGGTCTGCCTCCTCCTTGGGCTTCTGCTGGGAGGGAGGGTCTTGGGAGGGGCCAGAGATTTCAGCCCCTTCCAAAGAGGCAGGGATTGGAGGGCACGACGCTTGGTCCCTTCCCCCACTCATTCACTCATTCATGTGACAGATAATTACTGAGCGAATCCTTGCGTGTCTGGCGCTTGGGATGTGGCCGTAGACAGGAAGCCCCCCCGCCCTCCTGGAGCTCACATTCTAGTGGGGGTGTCGGAGAAAAAGACCAGATGCAAACCACTATGTGAAATAATTGAATATTACTGTGTGTGCTCTGTGAAGAAATGGCAGAGTGCTGTGACAGAGAGTAAATGGGGACCCAGCTTAGATTGGGAGGTGACATTTGAGCTGATACTTGACAGACGAGCAAGACCCAGCCATGCAAAAAACTAAGCGGAAGGCAGCAACAAATGCAGAGGCCCTGGGGTTCAAAGGAGCTCAGGGTGTTCAAGAACCCCCACGCCCCCTGCAAATTCTCAGTGTGTTTGGAGCGCGGTGATGGGGAAGGTGGCCTTGGTCAAGACGAGGCAGGGTCCATAGCATTATAAGGTCTCATGGGATTCCTTCCACAAACAGGCTGTGTGCTTGCCTGTGCCAGGAGAAACGAGGGCAGGAAGGAAACAGGAATTGATCTTGAACTCCTGTGTGGCAGGCCTGCAGTAGCTCTGAGGTCAGGTGGAAGATAAACCTCCGGACTTCAGGGAGCACAGTCTCACGGAGAAACAGATGTGGGCCCAGGACAGAATGACAAGCACCAGTGTGAACGACAAGAGCAGAATGCTCCAGCAATCCAGGGAATAAGCCCTAACCAGTCTGGCAAAGTCCTAGAAGAATGCCTGGAGGAGGCAGCCCCTGAGGCCAGCCCTAAAGGAAGAGGTGGAGTTAACCAGCAGAAGGACTGGTTTGTGCAGGGCACAGGGGAGGCGAGCAAGGTGCGGAAGGAACCTCGGGTGGCTGCCTGGAGGAGGTGCTCCTTTGAGTGGCATCTTATAGAAGTGGGAGAGACCGGTGGAGAGGATGGAAAGAAACTGAAATGGGGGACTCCCCCCTAAAAAAGGGAATAAATTAAGATAGGGACCATGGAGGGACATTTATGTTCATGCACAGACACTTTATATTGAGGGTGGCTTTCTTTTCTCTCTCTCTCTTTTTTTTTTTTTTTTTGAAATACAGTGTAATGACCGGTTGCTGATTGAAAGGAAGGCAGTCAATAGAGCAGGCATGCTGAGAGGAAAGAATGGACTTTTGCAAATAATATAATTTTGAACTTGTCTTTTTCCTCCCCCACCCCTCCCCAGATTTAACTGATCACCACCCATGACAAATGACGCTCAGTGCAGGAGTGTGCTCGGCTCCGTCACACCGTGGGACCCAGGGAATAGGCGAGGTGATCCCCTCGTCTAGACACTGGCCGCTCCTGGCAGGGAAAGAAGCTCCCTCAGCCCAGGGAGGGGTGTGGGCAGTCGAAGGGGTCCTATACATAATCCTTTCTGTTTGTACAGCACTTGGTTGTCCTTATGGACACTTTGTGTCTGTTTTCTCTCTTGCTTCTCTCAATCCTGGAAGCAGAAACGTTCGCAGGGTATGTTTTATTGAACCCATTTTACAGATGGGAAGACTGGTGCCTGGTGGGTCAGTGGACTTGCCCACGGCCCCATGGGATGTTGGCAGCAGAGGCTGCGCTGGACCCTTGGGGTGACTCTGTCTGAGCCGGTACTCCAGGGGGGCCGGGGAGGACGTCTCGGGGCGGGGAGAGAATTTAACTCCAAGTAGATGCAGTTCGACATGGGCCTGCTGGGATTTGTGTTGAGAACAGGTTTGTGTTCCCAAATTTCAAAGGCCGCGGGTTGATTTACAGAGCAAAGAACCATCACATTATCTTCCAAAGTGAGTTACGATGACCGAAACAAAGTTCTGCTTTCGAGATAAAGACAGGCAATATTTCAGAGTTAATTTCATAAAACTGATCAGCCGACCATTACCTCCCTGTGTCGAGGTTAACTGTCAAGAAGAAAATAACCGCAAGCCCTCCGTCCCTGGCGGGCCGCGGAACGGGACAGCAGAGTTTGGCTGTGGCAGGGGCCGGGGCGGCCGGGAAGCCGTGCTACCTTTCCTGACGCTGGACAAAATTGGCCCAGGACACTTCCAGCCGCAATCCTTTCTGCATAAAGCCAAGTCAAGCAAAACTGGGAAGTTGGCTGGCTTGACGTGGGGTCAGGGGACTCGGGCGTTTTATGGTGGTGGTCTCTGTTTGACTGTGGACGTGTAGCGCCACGTGGTGGGTGGGGGAGGGCTTCCTCCTGCCCAGGGCTGGCCGTGTGCCTGGGAGGGGCTCGTCAATTCCGAAGCTTTGCTGGAGTCTAGATTCTCACCACCAGGACTGCTGCCATGTGTCCCTGCCCCCGTCCAAACGTGCCTGCTCCGTGTCTTCTCCCCTGAGGAGGGTCCTTTCAGCTAAATGGTGCAGGTGGGCGCCCCCGTCCCCGCCCCCCAGGAGAGCACTGCACCAGCACAGACGCTTCTAGAAGATACATCCTCAGAGCCCACGACAAGGAGACACTCATGGTGGGCACACTGGACATGGCGCACGAGAGTGGGGGAGGGGGAGACGGGCGAGCCAGGGGTCTGTGTTGATTGTTTGCCATTAGATGCCACATGGATCACAGCCAGTGGCCTGCTTTATACCACTGGTTCTGGAGCCCAGCTTGGAACTCAGGATTGTTCTTGTCCGGGAAGTTGCAGGGAATTTATGCCTGTACCTGCAGCTAGCCACCTGCCTTTGACTGGACACTGTTCCCGGGGCCGCGGGATCTATCCCAGGCATGGGGCACATAGGAGGGTGCTCACTTTGACCTTGGTCAGAGATTGTAAGAGGGACGGGCGCAGAGATGAGCACGGAGATGGGGCTGGGGAGACAGAGTGAGGACGGAGATGAGGATGGGAAGGGGTGCAAGTGGGGAAGGGAGCAGACGTGGGAGTAGGGGTGGAGGGGGAGGGGGGGCGGGGGTGAGGATGCAGCCGGGGGAAGGAGGGCCATACTTAGTCAAGAGACAGGAAGGGGGAGAGGATGACGTGATGTGTGCGGGGAAGCATCCATAAACAGCCACGGGCTCCCAGGTGTAGACAGCTCCCTGACTGCCTGCACTCAGGGCCCTCCACCAGGAGACAGGAGTCGAGATGCAGAGTGACATTTTCCTGGGACACAGTGACTGAGGAATATGTTGATGGGGAGAGTGTGGGAAGCTGGGGCTGTCCACGCTGATACTAGCAGCTCTGCTGTGTCATCGTCCATACAACTGAAATCTGTTATTATCTTAGGAGCTCGATTAACTGTACATATTGCTAACACCTGCTCAGAAATATAACGAGGGACAGGAACACATCTCCCAATCAGGGTCTGCGTGGGCGGCCTGCGTGACGTGGGTGCAGATCTCCAGAATGGGGATGTGTGTGTGCGCGGATGGGTGTGTGTGTGTGTGTGCGTGCACACGCGTGTGTTAGGGGGAAACGGGGGCACCTGTGCTCTGCAAAGAACCCTGGCCGAGATTTGGAAGTCCTGAGTGCCAGTCCAGGCTCTGGCACTGACTTACAGTGTGACTGTAGGCAAACCTCTCCCTCTCTCTGACCTCAGTTTCCTTACCTGTAAAAGGTAAGGTCTAGACCAGTGTTATCCAATAGAAACACCATGCAAGGCACGTATGTAAGTTTCCCCATCACCACACTGAGAAAAGTATATAAAGGTGAATTAAATGTAATAATATATTTATTACGTCCAGCAGAGCCCACACATAGTTTCAACATATAAAATTCATATTAAAATTTATGTTTCCATATAAAATATTAGTGATATATTTAACATTCTTTTTAAAATGGTCTTCAAAATTCAGTGTGTATTTTACACGTACACAGAGGAACTCAAAAAAGCCACATCTCAAGTGCTCAACGGCCACATGGGGTGAGTTGACGACTATGTTGGAAAGTGTCAGTCCAGGGCATCTTCTGGTCTTCTTACTCAACTGTGAATGCCCCAAAGGTAGAGACCTTTTATTCTGTGGGCCAAGGAGCCTCAAGAGAGAACATTAGTAAATAACCCTGGCTAATAAGTGCAACTGACATGTATGGGGTGCACTTTCAAAACACCTTTCATCCAATCATCACAGGTACCCTGTAGTCCCATTTTGCGGATAAGGAAATTGAGGTTCAGAGAGGTTAAACCACTTGCCCACGGTCACACAGCCCGTAAATGGTAGAGCTGGTCTTTGAACTCTGGGTAGTCTGATTTATAGCCTACACTTTTTTTTTTTTTAAGATTGTATTTATTTATTTGACAGAGAGAGAGACAGCCAGCCAGAGAGGGAACACAGACAGGGGGAGTGGGAGAGGAAGAAGCAGGCTCCCAGCGGAGGAGCCCGATGTGGGGCTCGATCCCAGGACTCTGGGATCACGCCCTGAGCCGAAGGCAGATGCTTAACAACTGAGCCACCCAGGTGCCCCAATATAGCCCACACCTTTAACCACTGCCCGGTACTACCTCCTGGATAATGGCGATGCAAATCATAGCAAACACCACTACGCTGCATTGCCAGGTAGCTTGTAAGCATCCTGTCATCTGCCCCTCAAAGCAGTCCTATTAGGAAGGTTCTAAGGGTCTCGATGAAAGTGAGGAAGAATGAGTGACATTGAAGGTGCCCCTGCCCTTTCTGAGCCTGTAGGATTCCTCACACCTGCACATGCACCCCCACGAGCGGCCCCAGAGTGTTACGCTATGGCTCTAATTGGCACGGTCCCTTCGGCACTGGGGTAGCCGACTTAAGTAGAGCCACCCACAGGAGAGCTCCCGAGAATCTGCTTTACAAGGCATCCAGGAAGGCTGAGCTGTGCCAGTAAACGAGTGTTCCTGGTGGCTCAGATGTGCCTACTTAGGGCTAGAGGTCAGTATGAGCTCCTTCTTTCCGAAGACAGAGGTGGCACAGCTTCATGTCAGAGTCGGGGCACTCGGGTTCAAATCCTGACTCTGTGACCCCCTGGGCGATTTCCTTCACCTCTTAAGTGTGCCATCTGTAAAATGGGGATAAAGACACCCACCTCTTCGACGGATGGGGAGGATGAAATGAGTTCACCCACGCTGAGGACTTAGAACAGTGCCTGGCTCCTAAGTGTTGGCCAATCATCGGCCCTTGCTGTGCGGCCCCAGGTGTTTTGCTGGAGTTCGAGAAAAGTTAGATGGCAGAATCTGGGACTTCTGGGTAATGGACGTGTTCCGGTGTATGTATCCCCTCTCCGAATTCCTACCCCACTTACCATCTGTTTCCTACAATCTTACACTTAATTACAATTCTGCATCTATTGTTCTCCCATTGTTTCTTGTTCATTCCGCTTCCCTTGCCAATAGCACAGCACGTGGCGGCTGCCTAAATGAATGAATGGCTCATACCTGCCTTCGTTTCACTAGACCTTAAAATAGAGTTGCCAGGCGGCTGTCACCCTCCCCCCGCCCCCAACTCCAGCCTGTGGGCTTCTCATCGCTGTGTTTCATCTCTGGGCGCCTACAGTGGGCGCCTGGCGCCATGCCCAGCCCCGAGTGGGCGTCAGGAAATGTTTGTCGATCTTAATTAAACTTAACTAGAGCGAAAACCCCCTGCAGGAAGGAAAGACCCACAGCAATTCACTCTCTCCGCCTCCCCCACCGCACTGGACCCAAGACTGGATAAGTCAAAAGGGACAGTCTTTCCCAAGTGAAGTTCTCAGATTCTGGCTCCTGTCCTGGCTGAACACAGGGGGCTGGGGAAATTATAGTGGGCCTCAAAAGAATAGTAGATCCCTGCAGTACACTGAGCTCTTTCACATCCAGTACCTGGCCCATCCTTCACATACGGCTGCCCAGTTTGACAATTGGGGAACTGAGGCTCACGGTTTTGGTAACTTGCCCAAGGTCAGGAAGGTGTGGTGACGTGGCTGGGATTTGGACCCAGGAGTTCCCGATGGCTCCATCTGTATCTTTTCCAACACCCCACAGTGCCCAGGAGCTCTGGCTTTGTCACACTGGCCAGTGGTGGCCAGTGAGCGGAGCAGAGCCGGTGGGAGGCGGGACCAGCCCAAATAAGCCAACTTCCAGAAAGAAAGGAAAGAAGCAGCTCTTGGCCCTAAATGCCTCTCAAAATCATCTACTCTCTCTGCTACCCTCATCCTGTCTAGCCTGAGTCACACTCTGTGTTTCAGTCTCCAAAATGCAACTCAGATCATGTTGCTGCCCCTGCCTAAAACCCTTCAATGGTTTCCCACTGCTCTCAGGACAAAGTAGGAAACTCATAACCAGTGGTGTGCTGGGAAACCTTCTTTCTGGGAGCGGGGGCAGAAGAAGGAAACACAGAAATAGCCCTGATTTATAGTGGCGGCCAATTTCCGTGGTATAAAGACACCTGCTGTGACCGATTTCAGGCTACCAGCAGTTCAACAACTGCTTGACAACAGTCCTGAAAATGGCACATTTGGGTCTCATGAGCTGGTAGGACCTGGCCCCAGCACACCACTGCAAGTGCTAACCGACCATCAGCTGCTCTGTTCCGTACCCTGCACATCTCCTGGGCACCACATCCCCTGATCCCCAGCTCCTTGCATTGCCCCCCCACCCTGGCCTGCCTCCCCCCACCCCCTGCCCTGGGCTGACATGCTGCAGACCTTTGCATGTGCTGTTCTCTCCACCTGCCACACTTGCCCTCCAGCTGCTCTTGCTTCCTCAGGTCACAGCACAGGGTCACTTCCTCAGGCTTGGACAGAGACCCCTTTACACCAGTTATACCTCCCAGTATCAGATGCACTTTGCACCTTTAACTGTGTGGTTTCCATCCAGTCTCACCTTCGCCAGCAGGCTGTAAGCCCCATGAGGCAGAGCCCTTGTCTGTGTGCCCAGCTGGGACATCGTTCTCACTATAGTTGATGCCGGTGGCTCTGCCTGGAATCGAGCAACTTCCTCCCCTTCCTGCTCCCAGCACCTGGCATGGGACTTGGCCCATCGTAGGTGGTAAGTGAACTCTTCCCAAGTCTTCCATTAAACCTCTGTCTCGCTGTCTTGCTTCCCTCTTGGTAGCTCCCCCCACCTCCATCGAAGTGGTGGCCGCGGACATGCCAGCCCCCTTCAGCCGCTACCAAGCCCAGAACTTCACGCTGGTCTGCATCGTGTCTGGAGGGAAACCAGCGCCCATGGTGAGTACCGCTGGAGTGCCCAGTCCCTCCTCAGCCCCTGCCGGACCACCCTTCTCTGTGGCTTGTCCAGCTGCAGGGGTCACCACGGTGCCCACTTTGCAGAATCAAGGAGAGAGGGTGTGGCCTCCATAAGTTAACTTCTGCGCCATCCACCCTGGTCTGACCTCATCCGCTCATCTGACCCCCCCACCAAGTGTCCATGTGTCTGCCTTGCTCCCCAGATCCCAGCACAGACAGCCCCATTTCTTCTGGACCCTGCAGTCCCTGAACTGCACAGTGGGTCTTTAGGGGAGCCCAGCATCGAGCACACTCCTGCCCAGTTACTGAGCAGGAGGGAGACAAAGGAGACGCAGAGAGGGGAAGGGACGTGTCCAGATTCACCCACAGTGTTCTTGATAGACGTGGGACTCAAGTTCATGGCCTCCAGCTCCAAGTCCACTGTGGAGGGAGGGAAGGGAGAAAGGATAGAGAAAGAGAGAGAATCCCTGTTTGGGCCAACTCTGTATCAGACTCAACCTAACTGCTTCGAGGTCTGTCAGCCCAGTTCACAAGTTATTGTCATGGTCGCTTCGCGGAGTGGGGACACTAGGCTGGAAGACTGGGTTCTAGCCCTTGCCCTGCCACACGTACCGAATGATTTTGAGCAGAAAGATTCCCCTCTGCTCCTCAGGTTCTGCAAGGAGGGTTAGGGAGTGGACAATATTAAAATTTTCAGCTTTTGAAAAAAAACTTATTTATTTATTTGAGAGAGAGAGGTTGAGAGCATGAGCGTAGGGGGTGGGGCAGGGCAGAGGGAGAGGGAGAGAGAGAATCCCAAGCAGACTCCCTGCTGAGAGCAGAGCCCGACACGGAGCTTGATCTCAAGACCCTGAGATCTTGACCTGAGCCGAAATCAAGAGTCGGATGGTCAGCAGACTGAGTCACCCAGGCACCCCAAAATTTTGAGCTTCTTTTAGATGCAACAGGACCTGTTTGGTCTCAATGAAACACAAAGCCTTACGTATAAAACATTTGAAAGTGAAGGAAGGGAAAGTTGCCCTTATTGACCCAGAAGCATCTGTATGGAACCGTTAGGGTTCCCTGAACCCATATTGGGAAACCATGGGCTACATGCTTTCCAGGCCTCTTCCAAGAGAATAGTATAAAACTCTTGCCCCTCCGAGTTTCATACATCACTAGGATTAGGGGCTGGAGTGGAGGATGGGTAGCATTTAGAGTTCAAGGTAGGGAGACGAGGCATTCTAGACCTAGACTGTCTCACAGGCATGATGCAGTGGGGTGACCTGGGGACCCAGCCAACTTCACCCCAGGACCTAGGCCCAGATAGACCCAGCTTCTCAGGGCAGGGCAGTAAACAGGTGCAGAGAGACCCAATACAGGGAAATAGGCAGGCGCACACAGGCACAGGTGGGGCAGTATGCAGGGGTGCAGAGACAAGCCTTTGGTGAGGCCCAACTACCTCCACCTTGTCGTTCCAAGGAGACAGATAAAAAGGCAGTTTCAAACCCAGCGATTGGTGAGAGCAGGATATGGTCCCTGAGTTTCCCCCTTTGGAACCCAAAAGAGGTCTGGCCTCCCTCTAATCAGACAAGCTGGTCTTTTTCTCCAAAGAACAACTTCTTTTCCAGAGGATGCAAAGCTTTCTTACAGCCCTGGGGCTGCAGGAAGACTCCCCACCCCCAGCCGCTGCCTGCTCCTGCCTTTAAGATAGGGCAATAAAATACTCAATTTCACGTATCTATGTAGTTGAATATAGATATAGATGTAAAAGACATCTCAACACACACACACACACACACACACACACACACACACACACGGTCCTTAATTTCCCACATTCCAGACATCTTACATTTGCCTGGGACGTCAGAACTTAAAAGAATTCCTTGGTATAAATTACAAACCTGCTTTTGAAGCACTTTTCAAAAAAAGAAAGAAAGAAAAATCCGAAGCAGGTTGTTATGTGCTATGAGATTCTTCATTGGAGCTATAAACTCTGACAGATTCTCCCTGTCCCACATTTCGTCCCCCTCCTCCTCTCCCACCCCCACCCCTCCCTCCCTCCCCTCCCCTGCACCAGCATCCCCAGAAAGCTGCTTCCTGCCCTCCTCTCTCCCTGTCTCCCATCGATTTATTTATCTGATTTATTTAAAAAATACACCCAATCCCCACAGGCCTCTGGGTGCATGTACCAAAATAAAAAGACAGCAAATTAAATTAAATGCCGCCTCTCAGAACTTGAATTCCCATTAGCAGAGAAATCGAGCAGACGCCTGCTTTCGCCTCATCCCCGCACCTCGCTCCCGCCCACACACACCTGTTTCCTTCCTTCCGGTTGCAGACCTCCAAATCGGCCCCCACACGGAGATCCTTTCCTCTTCATTCTTCCTCCGAAGGCTCACTGACTCTCCGGTGCCCACCCACCTTCTCCCTCTTCCACGGGTCGTCCCCAGGTTGGCACGGGCAGGCCCTCGGAGCCCAGGTGGCTGCTGCGGGCCCCTGTTTCGGGACACCGTGTCATTTAAGTATCCAACAGCCCTGACCGATAAGTAGGTGCTCTTATTCCCCTTTATAAGCAAGGAAACTGGGGCTCAGAGAGGCTCACCTGCTGGAAAAGACGGAGACGGGCTCAGCCTCTGCTGCTAGGTGCTGTGTGTCCCCGTGGACCCGAGCTGACTTCGCACTGGGGGTGCTGGAGGGAAAGGAAGGAGGGGGAGTCCATCTGGAAGGAGGGGGAGACCCCCGGAAGAACTGGCATTCTGTGGCCAGGCCCTCCCAGATGCCATGGGAAGGTTAAGGTCATTCCCACAAAATCTCTACCATACCCTCCTTGCAATTCAGGTTTATTTCAAACGCGATGGGGAACCCATCGAGGCAGTGCCCCTGTCCGAGCCGCCGGTTGCAAGCTCCGGCCCCCTCCAGGACAGCAGGCCCTTCCGCAGCCTCCTGCACCGTGACCTGGACGACACCAAGATGCAGAGGTCACTGTCCCTGCTGGACGCCGAGAACCGGGGCGGGCGTCCCTACACAGAGCGCCCCGCCCGCAGCCTGACCCCGGACCCCAGCATCCTCTTCCAGCCCACCACCGAGAACGTCCCAGAGACGGTGGTGAGCCGCGAGTTCCCGCGCTGGGTCCACAGCAACGAGCCCATCTACTTCCTGCGCCACAGCCACGCCCCCAGCAGTGACGGCACCGTGGAGGTGCGCGCCCTGCTCACCTGGACGCTGAACCCCCAGATCGACAATGAGGCCCTCTTCAGCTGTGAGGTCAAGCACCCAGCGCTGTCGATGCCCATGCAGGCAGAGGTCACGCTGGGTAAGACTTGGTGGGTGCCGTGCTGCAGGCGCCCCTGCGGAGCTCGGTGGCGGGAGCCTGGGCGCGGGGTCCTTGGGTTGCTGACAGGACATGGGAAGAAGATGGAGCAAATGGGCCTCAGGCCCCGAGATCAGAGCTGGGGTTTAAGATCTTGTATGTATTTATTTGAGAGAGAGCATGAGTGAGAGAGATCACAGAGGGACAGAGAGAAGCAGGCTTCCCGCTGAGCAGGGAGCCCATCGCGGGGCTCGATCCCACGACCCTGGGATCATGACCTGAGCCGACGGCAGATGCTTCACCGACGGAGCCCCCCAGGCGCCCCCAGAGCCGAGGTTCTTTAGAAAGCTTGCTGAGCTGGATTGGGGAACATGGGGGGTCAACGGGGGGGGATGTTGGGGGAGTTCGCTGGACAGGGTCAGGAACGCAAGAGGTCAGGGGAGTTTGGTCAGTTGGGATAAGAATACGGAGAGTCAGAGAAGTTTGTGGAACCAGTAATTGCTTAAGCTAAGCAGACAAGGATTCAGAGGTGGGCAGCATGGCCCGGAATCTCGCTCTGAGCCTCACTGTGTCTGCTCATGCATCTGCTGTCGTGGGCCACTGCCCCCTGAGCACTGTTCGCTTGTCATCCCATAGAGACTTCACAAGCAGTCCCTACAGCCAGGCCCGGTGCTAGGTGCTGGGACCTTGTCAACCCAGAGCCCACCCCTACCGCTCTCTCTGGACCCTCGGAGCTTTCCACTGTTCTTTCTCGAATTTGAACCTCCCGGTCCTCAAGATACAATCTGCTCCAGGCTGGGAAGCTGAGCGGCCTCTACCCTTCATGGAGCTGCATTCCCCAGGAAAGCTGTCTCCGGCCCCTTTGCCCAGGCATTGGCTTCCCTGGGATGGTGCCCTGCCCCACCCCCACCGAGAGCAAGAAAGACCAGACGAGGACTTCAGAGCAGCTGGAGGGGTGAGCTTACAGTTCACATCTCACACCTCAGTGACCGTGACGGTGACGAAGGGGTGCTGCCACGGGCCTGCCCCGCCCCCTTCCCACCTGCACCCCAAGCCAGATTAAAGCACTTGCCTGCCCTGTCCCTGATCCCAGCTGGTTCCCTTGACTGGAGCCATGTTGGCGGGCACCGCACCCCCCATCATCAGAGCAAGGGCAGTGGGCATGCACAGGCATGTGTGTGCACCCCAGGGAAGTGGAGAGTGGGGGACACAGCAGGGCCAACAAGGTGCAGGGACCAAATTGGGTGGATGAGTAGAGCCCCCAGGGCTTCCCATCCACCCTTGACTGCTGTCTGTTGGTGTGACCTCTGACCTCAGGTCCCTGAGCGTCGGTTTTCTGGCCTGTTGGAAGGCAGCTATGCTTCCCACTATACCACCAACACCTGCTTGGTTTTCTGGCGTCTGGAATGGAGCGAATAATTGGGACCTCATAAATGCCAGGAGCCAGGCTCTATGCAGATGATTTCCTCTCAAGCTCTCCTTGCACCTGTGCAGTGAGCCTCTGGGGCAGTAAGAGATGTTGTCCCCATTCCCATGTCATAAGTGAGGGGAGTCAGCCTTGCAGTACCTCCCCTTTGGTCACCCAGCCAGGTCTGACCCCGGGCCCACATTCGTCACTGCTGTGCTCTCCTGCCCACCTCCTGGGCTGTGGTGAGGACACTCGGAGCCAGTAGGCGTAACCCGTGCAGAGAGCTATGAGCTGGAGAGGTCCCAGGGAGAGGAGGGCCCGCTGCACTCTGGCCATGGTGGGGAGCAGCGGCAGGGGCGGGGAGATGACCTCGGGGCACAGAATCCAACCATCTGATTGGGACTTGGAAGGTCACACCGACAAAATCAGAGCATGCCTCCCTGTGATCCCTGCCGGGATGTCCTTCCCAGCTCCGACGGCACTCCCCACAAGAAGACATGCCTGGTGGTCCCACAACCCATCTCAGTAGGTGGCAACTACACTCTTCCCATCCATGGAGCCAGAACCCTTGGAGTGACCCGCTTTTCCTGCTCTTTTCTCGTACCCCCATGTCCAAGCCAGCATCAGGCCTTGGCAGCCCCACCTTAGAATCTGTCCCATGTCTGCCGCTGCTCACGGTTTCCTCTCCGACCACCCAACCCAAGCGCCGTCCCCGTTCGGATTCTTACAATAGGCCCTAGACCGGTCTTTCTGCTCCCACTCTTGTCCTTCCCTGTTCTTTGTCCTGATTGATCCACTTAAAATCTAAATCAGATCATGACACAGACACACACCCACCCCAGACCCTCCAATGGTAGACAGATTGATAGAACAGAATAGAGTCCAGAAATAGACCCACGTAGAGAGAGTCCGTTGATTTTGGACGAAGGCCCCCAGGCTGTTGAATGGGGAAAGAGAAGTCTTTTTAACAGACAGCCCTGAACAACCGGAGAGGCTTAAGGACAAAATGACCCCAGTCCCCTACCTCGCATACACACAAGAATAAAATGGGAGATGAATCACAGGCCTAAAGGTGAAACCCAACAACACAAAGCTTTTAAAGCAAAACATGGGAATATCGCTTTGTGACGTTGAGGTAAGAAAGGATTTCTTTAACAGGTCACAGAAGGCACCCAGTGAAAAATTGAAAATGGGTAAATTAGCCTGAATCGAAATTCAGAGCTTCTGCTCATAAAAAGACGCCTTTAGGAACATGAAAAGGCAAATTGCAGGCGGAGAGAAAATACTCTCAAGACAGATAATATGACAAAGGACTTGTATCCAGAACATATAAAGAACTAGTACAGATCAGTAATGACAAGACAACTCAATTAAAAAAAAAAAAAAAGAACACATACAAAGGGCCAATAAGCATATTAAAAGGTGTATAATATCATTAATCACCAGGACAATGAAGGCTAAGGCCTCCGTGAGACACGCCCTTTCACAGCGACTAGAACGGCTAGTGTTGAAAAAACCGGCGACACCAAATGCCGACCAGGACGCAGAACAGCCAGAACCTTCACGCGTCGCTGCTGGGAGTGGACTCTTAGCAGTTGCTCACCAAGATAAAAACACCCCCACTTTATGACCCAATAGTTTCACTCCTAAGTGTTTACCCAAGAAAAATGGAAACGTAGGGCCCCAAAGATGTGGACATGAATGTTTGTAGTTGCTTTATTCATCACAATAGCAACCATAAAAACTAGAAGTAAACCAAATGTCCGTAATTAGGAAGATGGGTGAACAAATCTGTGGTATATTTGTACCATGAACTGCTTCTCGTTGAGAAATGAACCCCCGTTATGCGCAACAATGGGGACAGAACCCAAAAACATTATCCCGAGTGAGACAAGCCAGACAGCAAAGTACATATTGCATGATTCCATTTATGTAATAAATTTCTAGAACATAAAATCTCTGGTGATAGAAGTCAGAACAGTGTTTACCTATGGAGGATGGAAGGAGGCATGAAGGAACCTTCCAGAGAGATGGGAATGTTCTAGGGTTTGGGATATTGGTTACATAGGTGTTCACATTAGGATTCATCACACTGTGTTCTTAAGAAGAGTGCATTTCCCTGTAACACTGCCATAGATTTAAAACCAAATAACCAAATCTCAGCGGTGTTCACCCATCACTCCCCTCTGTTCCATCTGTTCCAGCCACAGGGTCCTCTTCACTCTTCTGTGAATACGCCCAGCTCGGGCCCACCTCTGTGACTTTGCACTGGATTTCCTTTCCACCTAGAATAATCTTGCCCCAGATAGTCTCAAGCCCTCTGCTCTGAGGGGCTTTCCTTGAACACCGTATCTCAAATAGCCTCTTCTTCCTGGCCCCATCAACTCCTTGACTAGCTTTATTTTCTGCTATTGCATTTATCTCAACCTACAGGTATATTATGTGTTTTTTTATTCTCTGGATCCCCCACTGGAATTTAAAGTCTGTGTGGGCAGGGTCTCTTCCTGCCTTGTTCACAGGGTGCAAGGCTCAGAACAATCCCTATCGTGTTACTTAGTAAGCACCTGTTTAATAATTAATTCACACTTTTCTGGGCTGTTGTTAAGATATTAAATAAGGCAAATAAATATAAAGTGCTTAGCATAGTGACAGACAGAGTAAGTACTCAGTAAATATAAGCTACTGTTATTATTCATCATTGTATCCCCTACATTGCCCTGCATAGTAATTGACACAGATTAAGTGTACAATAAAGAACCACATGTATAGAGCAGATGAATGAATGCATGGGTGAGTGGAATAGTAGCTTTATGGATAGGTTTGTGATGGATGGATGGATGGATGGATGGATGGATGGATGGATGGAAAATGGTTAGATGGGTGGATGAATGAATGATATGATGAAATGATGAATGGATGAGAGGGTGGGTGGATGGATAGATGGATAATAAATGGATGAGTGTAGGTAAGTGGGTGGATGGATGGATGGATGGATGGATGGATGGATGGATGAGTGGGTAGGTGAATGGATAGGTGGATGGATAGATGGATGATGAATGGATGGATGGGTGCATGGATGAGTGGGTAGATATCCGGATGGATGGATGGATGAGTAGGTGGGTGAATAGATGGATGATGAATGAATGGATGGCTATATGGGTGGATGGATGGATGGATGGATGGATGGATGGATGAGTGGGTAGGTGGATGGATGGGTGGATGGATAGTTGGATGATGAATGGATGGGTGGGTGGGTGCATGGATGAGTGGGTAGATATTTGGATGGATAAGTAGGTGGGTGAATAGGTGGATGACGGATGAATGGATGGCTATATGGGTGGATAGATGGATGGATGGGTGGGTAGATGGATGGACGAGTGGGTGGGGGGTGGATGGATGGATGAGTGGGTAGGTGGGTGGATGGATGGATGAGTGGATGGATGGATGGATGGGTGAGTGGGTGGGTGGATGGATGGATGAGTGGGTGGGTGGGTGGATGGATGGATGGATGGATGGATGGATGGATGGGTGAGAGGGTGGGTGGCTGAATGGTTGTTTTAGTAAACACCCAGAATTCCTGGAAAAGCCTAGAGGGACATTTCCATAAGATTTCACAAGGCTGTTCTGTTGCAGCAGAATGCACAGGAGAGGTGTGGAGGGCAGCTTCTATAACCCCGGGCAGATGCACACCCCTTTCCATTTCATATGCTAGCCTCCTGTCTGCTCCCCATTATTATTTTCAGAGCAACTGCTCAAATAGTGTAGTAACCCATTCTCCGCACTTACAGGTAAGGAGACTGAGGCCCAACAATTTGAGCTGGCACATCCAAGTCAGGCCGTCAGAGAGCAGAAGGCCAGGCCCCAACCCTGCGTCTCTGGACCCCCGCTCTTTCTGTGTCCCCAGGGGTGGAGAGCAGAGAAGTCCAGGGGCTGAGAACATTCCTTTTGGGCACTCTCAGTGCTGTGTTTTAGGAGCAGGCAAGGGGAGGGGGGGCAAGATCCAACTTCCAGGAGCTTCTGGTGGCTCTCAGGGTGGGGGTGGGGTGGGGGTGGGAGCAGGGAGGGTGACAGTAGCGGGCCTGGCTTGTGGAAGCAACATCCGATGGGCAGTGAGGGGGGATGCCGAGGCCCATCTGCCGCAAGGGCGCTGGCAGGTCAGCATCTGCCGGGCTGGAGCTCAGAGTGAGGGCAGAACAGACCCCTCGCCTGCTCCCCACTGTCCCTCAGGGTCAGCTCCACTTAGGAGTCCTTGGGAACAGGCAGCTTAGAAAGCCAGGGAGGGAGTCTGGCTGCCCAAGGGAAGACAGCCTCCCGCTCTCCCCTTCCTCCCCACCGCCCCCAGCTGCGGGGCCTCCCCCTGAAGATCTGTGTGCCACCAAACCCTGCTCCTGCCACCTCCACGCCGTGTGACCTCTGGCAAGCCACAACCCTCCTGAGGGCCAGGTTTACAACCTGCAAAATGGGTTTCGTGGTACCCAGCCTCATAAGCACCAGGGTGGGTGATAGGCTGAAAATGGGTTCTCGTGCATGTTAGGCTCCCTCTCCCCTCAGTCACGGCCTGGGCCTGAAGGATCAGGTGGGGCCTCTGGCACACGGGGCACTGAGTAATCTGACTTGGACAGAAAAGGGGTTCACACTTCTCTCAGCGGGGGTGCCCTCGTGCGCCCTCTGCTGGCTGCAGCGGGACAGTGCCATCCCAGCGGGACACAAAGAGCAGACAAAAGAACCCAGGGCCCCCACTGCCCTGCCCCCATTTCCCACCTGTGGTCAGGCTTCGCAGCCCCTGAGGGTTAATAAAGACGGAGAGGAAGCTTCTTGGCTCCCCCTGCCCCAGACCCTGCCAGGAACAATCCAGAAGGCTTGGAAGTCACATGAGGTGATGTACAAGTAGGCTCTCGGCAACTGTTAGCCCTGCGACCCACCACCTCCCTCACGGCCAGCATAGTGGAGGGGGCGGGGATGGGCAGCGGCTGCTCTCCTTGTTGCAGTTGTGCACCCGCGGAAAGCAGGTGAAGTGACTGGCCCAAGGGCACGCGCGCTAGACCAGAATCGGCCCTGGGCGTCCTGGGCCAGGGCTTCTTTCTCCCCGCCTGCTGGCGGCTGGCGGCTGGCAGAGGCAGCAGCCGAAGCCCTCCTTGCACTCCCCCTCTTCCCACCCATGCTTCCTGCGGCCCCATGTGGCACTTCAGACGCCTGGCTCGTGGTTTAATTAATAGTCCTTTAGTTTCGTTCTCAGAGAATGAACTCGGCAGTGCCGGGGAGACCAACCACATCTGTGGGCTGCTCTGATTTCTGCTGGGAGAACCGAGTGGGAAGGAAAAGCTGGGGAGGAGGCAAGGCCGGGGCAGGGGGGCTTCCCCCAGGCCAGCCCCAGGGCCTGGGACAAAGCTTTTCTCCTGCTTCCTCCATGGAAGACGTTCACAGAGATGGCCCCCTGCTCAAAACCCTGAGGCTGTCATCCAGCCCGGGAAGCCCCTCCCCCACAGCCCCTGACCTGTGGCCTTGGCCCTAGGTCTGGCTGTTCGCTCCCCCTGGAACCCTCCATATGAGTTTCATGTCTCAGCTAAAATGTCAGCTCCTGGGAAGAGACTCAGGCCACCACTCACCCTCGGTGTGACTGCGGATCCCTAACGTTCTCATGGCCTCCGGTCTACGCCCTTGTTTGCGCCCGGAACGGCTGCCCTACGGAAGCGTGAGCCCCGGGCGGCAGGTGCCCCCAGCGCCGCCCTGAGTCGGGCATGGGAGCGGCTCAGGAAGGACCTGTTGAACGACTGGATGCCTGATCTGGGGAAAAGAGCCTCAGTAAACATGGGAAATTAGCTCCGTGGGTGACCTCAGATAGGCCCCTTTGCTACCTGGGCGCCCCGGTGTCCCAGTCTGAGCCTGAGGGGACAGGCTCAGAGGTCCCGGCGACTCTCCCAGCCCCGCTGTTCTCTCGTGCACCAGATAGGAAGGCCCCAGGCATCGTGTCCCCCAAGCTCAAGCTATAAGGGGCCTTGAAAGGAGCGACACAAGAATGTGAGGAAAAGGGGCAGGGAGGACAAAGGCCCACGGAAGGAGATGGTCCCTCCACACCTGTCTACCTCCCCCCTCCCCTGCCGCCTCCAATCTAGGGATTCCAGAAAACCCCACTGGGCACGTTACCTAATAGAAGGAGCCCTGGAGCAGAGGGGAGGAGAGCTGAGTTCTGTCCCGGCTCCTCCTCCCTGCGTGACCTTTGGTAAGTCACTGCCCCTCTCTGGGCCGAGTTAACCCAGCTGTGAAGGCGATGGTTAACAGTAGAGGGTTTAGTGCAGGTGGGAGTTTGGGGTGCCTCAAGCAGTCACGGCTA
>NW_024425786.1:13072441-13226001 GCF_017311325.1 Ursus maritimus
CCCCCCCCCCCCCCCCCCCCCCCGCCGCATTCACAGCAGAGTCGTTTCTGGGGCAGACTTCTTCTGGGGCATCCCTTGACTCCACTGTCACTGGACTTCTCTGCCTTGACCCTGGTCACACTGGCCTGTGCGTGTCTTTCATCCTCACTGAGAGTGAACCCCGCAAGGGCAGCCATCGTGGGCTGGGCACCAGGAATGCCCAGCTCTTAGGCTCTGACTGATTGCAGGGGCTCAGGGACTGGGTATGAATGAACGCAGGCGTGAACGAATGCACGGGCATCCTCGCAGCTCCTGGCTCAGAGGGAGCTGATCCCAGGGATGCCCACCGCGGGACTGGAACTTTCGCTTCTATTTTCTCCCGCACCTCCTTTCCTTGCTTAGTCTCCCCTTCCCTGTACCTACATACACCTCTCTGACCTGGCCTTCCTCTCCTTACAGTTGCCCCCAAAGGACCCAAAATCATGATGACGCCCAGCAGAGCCCGAGTCGGGGACACAGTGAGGATTCTGGTCCATGGATTTCAGGTTGGCCTCTCCCGGAGCAACAGGAAGGGAGTTGGGAGGTGGTAGGGGCCCCAGTGGGGGCCATGGCGTCCCAGGCAGCGTGCTCTGAGACCCTTCCCTTGACCTCCAGCTCGGCCGGCGGGCCTCAGTCTCCTGGTCTGTGGGGCAGAATTGGCTTTGACGAGGAATGGCAAGATGTGCACGCATTTTTGCTCTCCCGTCCAGAATGCAGCACAGACACAGCTCGTGGACCTTGACGTCCTGTCGAGTCCTAGGGTCCTACTCTTCCTGGGGTTCCGGGGCAGCCACTCCCAACCCATCGGATGGCCTTGTGTTTCCAGCCCTGGCGGCGCCAGGCCTCTGAGCCCTGCCTGCTCTGGCTGATGGGTCCCTCCTGTGACCCGCCTCCCCCCCTGCCCTGACCCACACAGAATGAAGTCTTCCCGGAGCCCATGTTCACATGGACGCGGGTCGGAAGCCGCCTCCTGGATGGAAGCACCGAGTTCGATGGGAAGGAGCTGGTGCTGGAGAGGGTTCCCGCTGAGCTCAACGGCTCCATGTACCGCTGTACGGCCCAGAACCCCCTGGGCTCCACCGACACTCACACCCGGCTCATCGTATTTGGTACGCCGCCCCGACTGGGGATTGGAAGGACGGCCAGGGAAGGCCCTGGCCGGAGCTGTCCCAGGGAGGAGGGAGCATCAAGGGCCTGGGTCCCCTAAATTTGCCGTACGTGAAGCCCTGGAGTTCAGTGCTGAGAACCAGAGAGCTTGGGGTTCAAATCCCAGACCAGCCACTTCATAGCTGGGCAGCTGCGGGCAAGCTACTTAACCTCCCTCAGTTTCTGCATCTGTAAAATGGGGCTAACGTTACCCATCCACAGAGGCTTTCAGCAGTACTGAGAGCACGGGCACGATACCACCTGGCAGGGGCTGGGTACAGGGGAGTTCTGAATGCCGCCCCCATTTGGTGCTCTTTCTGCTCTTTCCAACAGAAAACCCAAATATTGCAAGAGGAACAGAGGACTCCAATGGTAAGTCTTCACTCTCAGAGCTCCTTGCCTAAAAGCGAGTGATTTGCAAGGCTCCAGGACGCCCTGGTCCCTGCAGCCGCCCCTTCGTATATCCTCGCCTTTCCCTTGAGCGTCAGGCAGGCAACTGTCCTCTAGTTCAGCAGTCTGGGTCAGAGGTGGTCAGGAGTGAGTGCTGAGGCAATAAAGGGGGGACTCGGCACCCCAAACCAGCCAGTGGAGGATTTCCAGGGACCTAGTGTGCCCCTCCCCGCCCCACCACCATTATCCGCAACGGCTCTAGTTCTCTTAGCTCAGAGAATCCAGTGCCCTGACCCCAAGAGGATGTGTCCGGCATTGACCGTACGGTTGTGCCCCCCGGGGCTCTGGACCACTCCACAGGGCGGCGGGGAGTGCGGTCAGGTGCTTCGGCTGGAGACGTTGATACTGCCCTCCCTGAGCTGCCACCCCACCTGAGCACCACCCCCATGGGACCCAGACCCTGCTCCCTAGCCCACCAGCCCCCCTCCTCCCCCTGAGCCAATCGCACATTTCACAGTGGAGGCCCCCGCACCTGGTCCCCACTGGATGGTCCCATGGCCAGCAGGCCCAGCCCATCAGGCCTGGGACAGGGAAGGGGTCACACCCACTTTGGTGGGATAGGTGGCAGAGCTCGGATTTGAACCCAGTGCATCCTGTTGCTGAACCCAGACTTTGGGGGAGGCCTTTGAAGCTCTCCCATTCCGGGATCTGCACCCTGCCACGCCCATCAGGGTCGGCGGCCCTGGCCCTGCCCCTGCCCCTGCCCTTGACCCTGCCCCTGACCCGCTCCCTGCCGCCCGGTGCAGGTTCCGCTTCTGGCCCTCCTGGCATCCGGCTCACCCTCGTGCTCGCCCTAACAGTGGTCCTGGAGCTGACGTGAAGGCTCGGCCGCTGCTCCCGCCGCTCCGCCCAGCACTGACATCTCTGCGATCGGTTTTCATTTCTTTTCTAAACTATTTCCAGTCTGTTCTTAGTCTCTTTCTGTCTGTGTCTTGGCTTCTCAGTTTAATTAAAACAGAACAATTTTCCCCACCTTCGTCTGTGGCTCTGAATTCTTCATTTATCCCGTAGCAGCTGCAGGCACCCCCTGGTGCCCAGGGTCGGGACGGGCCGTGGGGAGGGGGTGACAGAGGACACGCAAGATGTGCTCCTCCCAGGAAGAGGAGCGGAGCTGCCCCTCGATGCCTCACCCCCGCCCCAGCCACCGGACGCGGGAAGTGGCCGGACGCTCTCAGGAAACGCAAGGCTCCTTGAGGCCAAGCGTAACAGTCAGCCATTCCCGCAACAGTGCGGCATGACTCACCACCCCAGACCTCAGCGGTGTGCAGCAACACGCATTATGACTATGTTTGTGTTCGGGGTGAAGTGGTTCCACTGATCCAGGGGGCACGTGGCGGGTGCTGAACAGCGAGCGAGCGAGTGAGTGAGAGAGTGAAGGAATGAATGGATCAGCACCTCTCCAAGGCCTGCCACGGGCGAGGCCCTGTGCTAGGCATCCAGGATGCAGGGATGAGCAAGACGTGGTCTTGCCCTAAAGGGGCTCACGGTCCAGTGGGGGGAGAACGTTAACCCAACTAACCAAGGTGAGTCCGTGCGATGAGTGTTCGGCACCTCCCGAGGGCTCTGGAGCACGGAGCTGGGAGAGACTCATTCCGCTGGGGCAGCAGAGGCGGGTCAGAGGAAACCAAAGAGAACAGATGCCAGAAGCAAAAGGAGAGGTTGGCCAGGCAGAGAATGGAGGAGAATGTTGTAGACAGAGGGAACGGAATGAGCAAAAGCTCAGAGGTAGGACAATTGACTACATCCTGCAGGGAAAAACAAGTAGTTACATCAGGCCTTCCCAAAGTACATTAATTCATTCAACCAATGTTTATGAAGCAGGTGCCGCAGGTCAAGGAGCATGACGAATGCTGCTGCAGGTTTGTTAGGAACACTGGCGTGTGGCTCTGGTAGCGGTTCTCAGTTGCCACAGGGCTGCTGCATAACAAGCATCCCCAAACCATCGACAACAACAGCTGTTTGTTATTTTCGTTAGGCAGCTGATCTGAGCCAGGTTGATCTGATCGAGACTGGGCTCCCTTTTGCATCTGCAGTCAGCTGGGGGCTGCCTGGGCAAGGCTCCCCTTCCCCTGGAGGACTCAGCCTGCCCCATATCATCCGTCATCTTCCAGCAGGCCAGCCCACGGAGGGCAGAGGAGCAGAGAGAGCCGAAGCACACAGGCCTCTTGTGGTCCAGGGGAACCTGCACTCCTGTCCCTTCTTCTGGATTTTGTTCGCCAGTGCAAGTCATAAGGCCAGCCCAGCTTCAAGGGGTAGAGAAATAGATTGGACTTTCTTTTAAAATTTTTATTTATTTTATTAGAAAGAGAGAGTGCACACACAAGGGGACGGTCAGAGGGAGAGGGAGAGAATCTCCATCAGACTCCACGCCAAGCCCGGAGCCTGACATGGGGCTCAATCCCATGACCCTGAGATCACCACCTGAGCTGAAATAGAGTTGGACACTTAACCTACTGAGCCAGCCAGGTGCCCCTAGATTGGACTTTTTGATGAGAAGAGCTGCAAAGTCACATTGCATAATGTGCGGACACAGAGGAGGAGGCAGACTTAGGGCCATTTCGGCCACCTATGTGATCCATTCATTCGATAAATATTTGCATACCTGCATATTGCAGGTGGATAGCAACATCGAAGCAGATGATTTTCAAGTGCTGGGGGCTCTCAGATGTTCATCAGTATAAACATCCGGGCTGGATCAGCAGGCGACAACCACACAGGGCCACCAGCCTCCTCATCCTACTTCCTTCTTCCCCAAAGCTCTACATGAGCCACCTGCTCCCCTTCTGCTACCTGCCAGCAATCTTACCTAAGCCTCTGTCACACAATGCCTTTGCCTGTTTTCTAGAAGGAATAAAAAAAAGATTTGTTCCCTCACTTTGTTCCCTTAATAGAGGGAAGCCCATATAGGCATGAAATTGGAATTGCTTTGCCCTATTAACGGTGTGGTCGTTGGGCTCCACTGACCCCTGAAGTGCATTAATATCTCAGCAGCAAGTGGATAAACTGCATAAAGTGGCAGGGGACACACCCGAAGAAAGCCAGCTGAGTGCCACAGGGGATGGGGTGGCCACCTGCTCTGGGCTCTGCATTTGAGGACTCGGTGCCCTGAGCAGACTGGAAATAGTGGTTTGTTCAACCTGGGGTTGAAGGGAGGGAAGGAGGGATGTGTAGGGCAGAGCCCAGCCTGAGAGGACAGATGGATTCTTCATTTCTTTATCTGCTCGCCTCATCACTCATTTGACAGACTCCGAGCATCCCCCTGGCCCGGGCTGATGCCAGGCGGGGAGACACAGATCACGCCACCGAAGAGCTCCCAGGCCATCTGGAATGACAGATTGAGGGGGAAAGGACTGAAGTCCCATGTAATAAGTGTTGGAATAAATATATGAGAGAGCACAGTGGGGTCAGAGAAAGAGTGAGAGATTGTTCTCACTGGGGAAGGTCAGGGGAGGCTTCTAGGAGGTGGTGACATTGCAGCCAGGCCTCAAAGGATAAGAAGAAGGCATTGAAGTCAATTCTGCAACCTTCATGGTTTGGCCCCAGGTCCCTCCAGGCACCTGAGCTGTCTCTCACGCGCCACACGGGGCAGGTCTTTGGGAAGCAGAAGGCTGCAAGTTTGCTTTGTGTCTCCTAAGGTGTATCTGTCTTTAAAAAGGCCGATGGCTGCTGGTCAGGGCTTGACCATGGCACTCCTGACCCCCGAGAAGCTCCATTTCTACCCACTGCCCTTCCCAGCCACAAGTGAGTTCTGATCCCTGTGCACCCCCCGCAGGCGCCCCCCCCCCCATCCCGGCCCCGTCCCATGGTGCTCTGGCTTTGCAGAGGACCCTCAGGCTGGTCAACAGCCTCCCCAGCCCTCTGCCCATAATGCCCACTGGTCCCTGTGCCCGAATGACCGGGCAGGTCCTGAGGCCCCTGATGGGCCTCAAGGGGGCCACTCCCATCCCCCACCCAGCCTATGGGCCAGGGTATCAGGCCACCCCCTCCTGCTGGGACTCTCAGAGCTGGCCTTGTCAATAGGAAGTCCCTGCGCTGCTATTTGCTGTCTCATGTGGTGGCTCCGAGTGGGAGCACCCTTCTCTGGCCTGAGTTCTTGAGCTGCGAACAGCTGGGGTCCCCTCCCCCAACACTCAGGTCACAGGAAGTGGGGGAGGCACATGACATTCCCCCCAGTGCTGCCCCTTCTGTGAAAGAGGGTCTGTGCCAGCTCTGCGGGTGGTCCCTTGTCACCATCTGCTCCTCAGCCATGGGGTACTGAGCCCACAGCACCCCCTGGGGGGAGTCACGTGGCTCCTCTGCCCTACTTGCCTCTGCAGACTGGACACATTCCCCCTTCCTGCTTCTCCCCGGGCTGGGCTGGGGGCCAAGCAGGAGCAGAACTGGAGACCCGCCTCCGCCACCAGCATCCCTGCCCAAGTCACAGCCACCTTGTCCACGGGGAGATGCGGAGAAGCGAACTGTGGCCCCTACTCAGGGCTCTGGTGCCACCCCAAGCCAGGGACCCAGGGTTTTCAGAGTCGCTATCCTGACCTTAGAAACGTTGTAGGTATGCACGCGTGTACACGGAGCTGGGAAAACAAAATCAAAACCAAGGGCCCCTGGACTCTGCCCCTGCAGGGGAGCTGACAGCCCCAGGCCGACCCTCGAACCTGGGTGCACACCTGTACTTTCCTGGGGCAGCGTGGATGGGCGGCCAGTGTCGGGAAGACTCACCCAGGAGCCCTGACGGCTGATGAAATGGAAAGCGGGATGCCGTGAATGGGGGATGGGAGTGGGGGTGGGGAAAGGGGCGGTGGCCCAGGAAAGCTGCTTGGGGCGCTGTGGGTCAGGCTCACCTTGGGATCAGAGATCCTGGGGAGACAGGAGGCTCCTCAGAGGGACTTGGAGGTGAGGGATGGAGAGGACCGAGGCGGGGGTCCCTTGGGGAAGACTCTGGAAAAGAACCCTTCCATCTGGTTGGGCGCCTGCAAGATAGAAAGAGACCAACACCAGGACTGAATGAGATGAGGGGAAAGCTGAAAAGGCAGGGTGTGGATGGGAATGAGCCCAGGTAGAGGAGAGACAGAGAGACAGACACAGAGAGGGTGATAGACAGAGGGCTGGGGAGGGGAGGCGAAGAGCGACAGAGAGAGAGAAAGGGAGAAGGGGAACGAGCAGCCAGTCTGGACATGGAGACAAAGAGGGGGAGACAGAGAGAGACAGTAAGGAGAACACAGACAGAGACGTTGATGGAGCAAGAGAGCCTGCCCCCCACCCCCAGCCAGGCGGGGGTGGGGGGGAAGGTGGAGCCACAGACCAGCCTGGGGAGTGAGTTTTCCAAAAAGCACTTAAGCTGTTATGTCAGCAATTATGCCCTTGGCCTCCTCGGGGAACTACAGCCCTGAGTGATGGGTGGAAGGAAATAGATGTGCAAAATACATGCATTTTTGTCAAATGGGCTCAATTGTCAGCGACAGGCCTAAATGTCAGCACACACAGCAGAGCCCTGGCACCAGCTGCCCGACCTCGGGGCGGAGCTTCCCAGCTGCTGCCTGGCCTGGGCCCCCTGCTCTGCCCCCCTCCCCTCGCCTCCCACCCAGGCCCGCACTCCCTCCCGCCTGGCACCCACTGACCCCAGAGTCTCCTGGGCCCCAGAGAGAAAGGATTTCGGAGGAGTCCTTTCCTGAGCTGGTGTCCCCGACCCACCCACCCACCGCCTTGAACTCCACTGCGTGCAGGGAACTTCCTTCTCTGACCACAGGGAAAGTCCCTTAAATCCCAGCCTGAGGGGATGGGACTCCGTATGGGGGGCCCTCAGAGCGGTCAGGTGCACAGACCTGGGGCCAAAGTCCAGCCCCATCATGATCTGTGTGACGTGGGCACTTGGCTTAACTTCTCTGTGTCTCTATTTCTTCTTCTGTAAAATGGGTGTTCGTGGCATTCAACTCAGAGAGTTCCATGGTTAAGATTGTAAAGCTCTTACTTAGAGCGGGGCCTTGCACACCCGAAGCATGCCCTGAGCGTTAGCTCTTGTTGTCCTCACGATGCCACAGGCAGCCAGCCACAGCTCTCCAGCCGGGGGTGAGAGCATCAGAATCATGGGAGATGCTCAGAAGCAGAGAGGAGAGTACTGGTGAGGGAGAGGGCTAGGTCTTCACTACTCAGTGTGGTCCCCGTACCAGCAGCATCAACATCCCCTGGGAACTTGATAGAAACACAGAACCTCAGGTCCCACCCCAGACCTGGTGAACCAGAATCTATATTTGAACAAGATCCCAGGGGCCCGTCTGCCGAGGCAAGTTTGAGAAGGCCGCTCTTGGCATAGGGAGGCCATGAGGTGGTTACGTAAGCAGTTGCGGGGAGAGCGTCCGTGAAGGTCAGCGAGCTTGACTATTTACTGCACATTGCACTGGATGCTTTAGCCCTTAAAACAATGCTGCCCCCCCACTTTCTGAATTGGGAGACAAAGCTCCAAGGGGCTACGTGACCTGCCCAGGCACGAACACCCTGTGAGCAGCAGCACGCAGGTCTCTTCCCAGGTCTGATCAGCAGTCAGGTCTGATCCCAGGGGCAGGGCTGGGGAGTGGGGCTGGAGGAGGGGCAGTCTTGGGGGAGCCCCCAGGCCTCCGGGAATGGTGGTTAGTGAGGGTGGGGGAGCAGTGGTAACGAGCCAGAGGTCCTTGGCCTGCTCTCTGAGAAATAAAGGCCCAGGAAGGAGAATACAGGAGGACGGCGACAAGTCTGACGCTAGACAAGCTGAGCTTGCAGAAGGAAGGCCGTGCTCATGGCGACATTCAGCAGATCCGGGGCTCCAGAGAAGGGCCCATCTGGGATCATCTGCCTTGAGAGCAGGAAACATGCATGAAGCCCCGACCATCTGCTGGGTGTTCCGTCACACTGTCCATCACACTGGACCGATGTTCCCTATACTACGGCTGAACAAGCAGAGGCTCAGAGGGTGAGTCGTTGACTGGAGGTCACACACGGCCCGCAGGCCCAGCTCTGCGATCTGAGCCTCCGTCTGCCCGGATACAGAGCTCATAATCTCACCATTGCTCCAAGCCATGGATAGCCCATGCTTGAAGTGGCCGGGGGTCTTAATTTGGGTTCCCCCAAAAGCAGACCCTGAGACAAGGATTGGGTGCAAGTAGTCTATTCGGGAGGGGATCCAGGAAGCACAGTGAGAGGCAGGCAGCCCGGACAGGAAAGAGCGGAAAGCCCATCCTGGGTGGTTCACGGGCGAGTTACCGGCTGGGCAACTGGGGCTTTATTCCAAGGGGACCTGCATGCATGCCTCCCACACCTCAGACTGGGCCGCTAAGAGGCCGGGAAGCTGGAATGGTTATGCACCGAATGCTGATCCCCGGAGCGTTAACTCCCGCACGTCTGGCTGCCCCACTGAGGGCTGCACTCACTCCTGCAGCCAGAGAAGCCCCCTTCAGGGAGGAGCAGATGCTGTGCAAGGAAGCCAGAGGCTTGTAGACTGCAGGGGGCTCCCCCCACCCCCGGCTCTCAAGCTCACCCCACCCACAGTGAGGGCCAGGGTTGGGAAAGACTTTGGAGTAGAAAGCTTTGCAGGTGCAAACTGCAGCCTTGCCAGTTCCCACTGTGAGGTCTCGGGCAGATGGCTCAACCTCTCTGAACTCAGTTTTTCCATCTATGAAATGGGGACAATCACACTTAACTTACAGGATGTGTGTGATAAATTAAATATCAACATTCCCATATTTAAGAATTCACCACGGTTCAGACGTTCTCTATGTGGGAGGCACGGTGCTAAGAGCACTGTGTGCGTATCATTGCCTTTGAACTTCACAACAGAGGACGCGTTATCTCCAAATAAGGAACCAGAGGCCCAGAGAGATTATGCCACTTGCTCAGGTTCACACAGCGAATAAGTCCGGGAGCTAGATCTGTACCTAGGCTGAACGCACCAGGTAATTTTTTCTCCGCAGGTGAGAAGCATTGTGCCAGGTGTAGACCAAGAACTCAGTTCCTTTCCCTCCCTTCTCCCTTCTCCTTTCTCCACCAAGGCAGATGGTTCCCCTAAATATTCGAATGATCTCAAGCTTACTGGCACAAGAGGCAGTACCGTGTGGTGGTGAAGGAGGTTAGCTCTACAGCAAGACTCGTCTGGGTTCAGATTCTGACTTGGCTTTCAACTAGCTGTGTGACCTGAGGCTATCCACACACCCTCTCTGTGCTTCAGTGGCCCATCTGTCTACATCATGAGGATAATAACCATGCCCACTTCTTAGGGCTGTATGTAAGAGTGTTTATAAAGTACTTAGAACGCTGTCTGGTGTCTAGTATGTGTTCAGTAAATATTACCTGTCATTACTCGACACCAGATGCTAACATGAGTCTCCGGTTTTAGTGCCAGATAAAAGAGATCTCGTGGGGCTCCTTCCCCTTCCCCAAGGTCATGCTGTGCCTTCAAATCATCCCTGCATAAGGGAAGGGGAATGGAGGAAGAAAAGAGTGGGGAGAGAAACTCACGTTTACCAACTCACATTCTTTACAAGGTTGTTTCAATCAGTCCACACAACAGCCACGTAAGTACTACTGGGCCCATTTAATAAGTAGAACGAGAAGTGACCGTCAAGGGGAAGAAGCGACTTCCCAGCATCACACAGCTACGGGTAAGCAGTCACTCTCTCTCCCCCTTTTCTGCTTCCACTCTGTGGGGTGACGTGGCCACCGCACCACCACCCTCTGCGGCACAATCCCTAAACCGCTGCCAGCAGGGGGCGAGTGCCACACTCTCCTGTGGCTGGGGACCACGGGAAAGAAACAGGAGAGAATATTCTCCGTGGATGCCCAGAGCAGACTCTCTGTGCGCTCCATAAGGTCCCTCACCCCAACACCAGAGAAAAGGCTTCTTCCTTCCAGCTCAAGTGCAAAGGCATGTTGAGTTTCAACCCATATTACAGCTGGGGAAACTGAGGTCCTGCACGACCCCCTCCCTGCCCGCCCGGGTTGCTGCAGGTTAGCAGCAAAGTGGAAACAAGAAACCGGGTTGCCTCACTGCCGCCCCCCATCCTTTTTTTCTGGAATTACACACAACTGAGCTATTACTGCCTAGTAAAGAAAATATTAACACAGCCACCGGGTCCCCCTTTCGCTCCTTTTGCCATCTTGGAATCTGTACCAGGAAAGAATTCCAGGGCGGACCCATCTTGCTGGTGGGGGGCAGGGGGAGGAGCTTCTGCAGCCAGGACAGGCCTCCCCAGAGACAGGGTCCATGCCCCCAGCAGGGGCTAAGGCCTGAGCCCTGCAGCCCCTCTTGCCACCACCTCCTGGGGATGGGGACGGGGACGGAGCTGTCTACCAGAAGGGTTACCTACCCTCAAAGACGATAGCCTTGACTTTGGAACAGGGCACCACTCCCAGCCTCCCAATGCTCTGGGTGTTTTGGGTTCTAACAACTCCAAAGGCTTTATTTGGAGCCTCTGGCTGAGGTCCTGAAGAAGTCCAGGTTTCAGATAACAACTTCGTCTCACGGTGAGCCTGCACCCACCTTGTTCTTTTTTCTCACTTTCCCCTTAAATATATGCATGCGTGTGCGTGTGTGCATGTGTGCGTGTGTGTGTGCGCGCGTGTTGAGGTCGTTCCTGGGGGACTATTAACTAAGAATAATTTATCCAAGAAATTTGTTATGTTAGAATTACCAATTAGATATGATTATAACTTACCATGGCTAACACCGCACTACTGCTGGAAATCTGAATCCCATTAAAATCTAATTAGCATATATTAAGTCGAAGGCGGTTTTACTGCAGTGCGCCAGCGCGTTCGAGCCCCGCCAGGCTGGGCACATGGATTTGCTGTCCACTTCGGCACGCGGGCCATGTTGCCCAAGGCGCCCAGGTGCGTGCCAGGCAGCCTCTGGGTAGCTCTTCTGATCCTAAGCTGGGACCAGATGGTCCATGCCCACGGAGAGGGGCAGCTTTGAAAGTGGACATGACATTCAAGGCCCTGTCCCTGGGCGGGCGGGCGGCCAGAACCAATGGAAAGGCAGTCAGGGTGCCCTGGGGTCAGTGGTCTGGGCTAAGAGGAGGACAGGGAGTGGTTTGGGCAGCCCTGGGAGCCAGTCGGCTTGGCGGCTGAAAGCTAGGGTCACAGGTCTTACCCTTAAGGGCATGGGGGGGGGGGGCGTCTCGATGTGAGGGCGTGACTGCTGTGCCCTCTTCCCTAGGCGATGCTTCCTGGGCTCTTACAGGCGACTACGGGCTTTCCCTTCTTGTTCAAACTTCGTCTGCACAAGAACTTCAAGAGAAAAGTTCTAATGTTATGCCCATTTTATACACAGCGAAGCTGAGGCTTGAAGGGGCCTAGGGACATTCTCAAGCCCACGTAGCCACTAAGGGGCAGAAGCAGCATTTGAACCCTGGTGGCTTTTTTTTTAAGTCTCTCTCTCTGTCCTAACAGCTTGTGACGGCAATGAAGGAAGGCCATTGTCCCGGTTAGGCCTGGCAGTGCCCTCCTCTGCCAGCAGGGGGAGGCAGTGAGAGTGTAGGGAGCGTGGGGCCGGGTGGGCTGTGGGAAGGCGGCCACGCTCCAGGTGCGGGCCAGCGACTCTAAGATGATTTTCCAGACAGATTTGCTGAATGCCATCTTCCCAACAAGCGGTTTTTGAGTTTTTAAGGGGAAAACGTTCCTTCTCTTGTGCAAAAGCTTATAGAACGTGGCAGATCAGATTATTGCGCAGAAAATAATCTCTCCCTCCCCACCACCTCCAAGATGATGCCGACTCCCCTGTCCGCGCCGTTGACTTGGGGCGTGGCCACGTGACTCGCTCTGGCCAATGGGATGCTCGCAAACACACCACGAGCAGGGGCTTCGCATATGCTGGCTCCTTAGACTTGCTCACTGGCGCGTCTGTCATCGCCGCGAGAACCAGCCTCGGGGAGCGAGTCCAGAGAGAGTGAGAGACACGTGGAGCAGACGTGGGCCCGCCCGTCAGCTGGGAGCCAAGGGCGGCCACCGCCGGCCCGATCAGCTGAAGCCCCGTGGACCATGAGCAAGGAACACATGCTTCTTGACTAAAGCCACAGAGGTTCTGGGTGGTTTGTTACACAGTAGTAGCTGACTGATGTACCATGGACGCCCATCTGTGAGAAAGACGAAGAGCAGTCTATCCTGAGCAAATGCGGGGGAGGGGACACACGCTTGCTACGCTTCCTGCCCTGCTGTCAATCACCAGCAGTCTGCTTTCTGACTAACATCTGCACCAAATGCTTTCCTTTGGCTTATTTGGCCTCAGCCCCCAGCCCCGGGCCGTACATCTCTCCTGGGCTTGCCCCCAGCCTCTGCCCTGGTTCCCACCACCCACTCCACATCCCACAAAACACACACACAAGCTTGGCAGGGACCTGGGACCCACCATATGCATCCCCCACCTCCTCTCTGGGGCCTTTGGCTTTGACCCTACCGAGTGTCGAGGCTCCCCCCCCTCACCTTCTGCAGGCTGTGGGCAACAGGGTGGGGGGAGGGTTGTACCCTTCTGCGCTCTGCACTCTCCCACTGCCACCCTATGTGGGTCGCGCCTGTATCCCCTCCCATATCTTCCTCCAACAGCTGGGCAGCCGCCCAGGACAGGAGCCCAGGACAGGAGCGGGTGTCAGGAGAAGGCTGAGGAAGGAGCATGGTGGGCAGGGCGAGCTGGAGGGAGGGAACGGGGGACCAGCCTCAGGGGACCCTCCAGAGGCCTGAACAGGGTGGCCCGGCCCCCATGTAGGGTCGAGGGAACATTAGAGCAATTGTCACTCCTCCCCCCACTCTGCCACGTTGCTGGATAAAAGAACTGCTGTCACCTTCACCGGGCCCCATAGGCGTGAGGCCTGGGGACAGCGGGGAGGCCCTGTGTCCCCGTCATCTGTGGGCACAAGCCCAGCGGCTTGAGGGTTACACACGGGGAGAAGACAGCCAGGGACGGGACGTCCAGTCAGCATGCTCGGGCTGTCATGACACAGCACCACAGACCGGGCGGCCCAACGACCCGGTTCTGTCCTCACAGTCGGCAGGTGGGAAGTCCAAGGTGTCGGCAGGGGTGCAGCCCTCTCTGCTTGGCTAGGAGGCGACCACCTTCTCCCTCTGTGTCCACACGGTCATCTTCGCCTGTGTCTATGCCCTAATCTCTTCTTCTAAGGACGCTAGTCACACTGCATTAGGGCCCATCCTAATGACCTCATTGTAACTTAACTGCCTCTTTAAAGACTATCTCGAAACCCAGTTACCTTCTGCGACACAGGGAGTTAGGACTTTATCATGAATTCTGGGGGTTGGGAAACACGGCTCAGCCCATAACAACACCCCTTGGACTGAGAGGCCATATGGCCAACTCCTCTGGCTCCCGTGGAGGCCTCGCCGAGGACCTGGGGGTGGGCTCTGTCCCATGGTCATGCAAGGTCGTCCCCTTCCTGAAACTCTGCCTGCCCAGAGGCAGCTCCAAGCACACAGCACAGTGGGGACAGAGAGCCCAGACACGAAGGGGAGCAGGAGACAGACCCAGAGGAACACGTGCCTGCAACGCTCAAACCTCTGCAAAGCGAATCTACGCCATAGGACATCAGGACCCACTGTGGTGACTCCAGAGGAGGGGGGGCCAGGGCAGGAGGAGGCACAGGGGACCTTTCTGGGGTGCTGGTCATTCATGCTCTTGTGCTAATCTGGGTGCTGGTTTCAGGGCTATGAAAACCCACTGAGCTGTACCCATTAGGACATATACGCGTTTTATGTGAGTTAATCCTATCGTGCCGATGTCGACTTCCCGGTTTTGAGAGTGCTCTGTGGTTATGTAAGACGTCATTGGGAAAAGCCGGATACAGGGTCCGTGGTAACCGTGCACTATTTTTGCAACTTCTTGCGAGTCTTAAATTATTTCAAAATAATTTTAAGTTTATTTAAAAAAAATAAAGGCAAGACATTTTAGACTTATTTTAAGATTTATACTTTTCCAGCCCCAGAAGATTTGAAATAAATTTTAAATTAACAAACAAAAAAGATTTATGCACTTTTCTGTGTGCATGTTATACAATTAAAAGGAAAAAAAAGGAAAAAAAAAAGCCTCTACCAGTCTCTGCGCTTACCCAAAGGACAATGAGAGAAGTGGCATTCACAGCGCACCTGTTATATGCCAGATATTTCTGGGCACGTTGCCCAAGTCATCCCACTTGTTACTCTGAGAGTGAGAGAGATTATTGCATCCATTTGCAGATGAAGAAACTGCGGCTCAGAGAGGCTAAGGGGCCTGCCCAATGACACACAGCTCATTCGGGGCTCAGCCAAGGTGCAAACCCGCTGTGGTCGGACTCAGAAGCCCTGCTCTTCTTTGTGTCCGTGCTTAGGTCCCTCAGAAGGACGCCTCTCCTGTCTCTGCCGCCCTGGACCACCTTGCTCAGCCTCGGGATGAGGCCCCCAGGCTCCCAATGGGCCCCTCTCCCGGCTCCCACCGGCAAAGCTGCTGATATGGGCTTTTCCGAAGAACGATGCCCCACCTGTCCAGCTCCCTGGCGGAGACCGACCCCTGCACCATTATTAGCACCATTAATCACCATGCTGAGTAGGCAGCTCCCCTTTCTCGGGTCCCCGCAGACCCCCGAGTACATTCCAAGCTGTGCCCACACCTCCCGTCTCCAGCACATACGTAGTACAACCTCAGCACCGAAGTTCCCAAGACACTTGGAGCTTGGACCGAATTAACTCATTTATCCAAGCAACCCACCAGGGAAGAGCCCTGTGCGTTGCCGCGGCCTGAAAAGGAACCAGGTCCGTCATATCTTTTGAATTTTGGCTCCGGCAGCACTTTCAGGCACCTGGGAACAGAAGAAGAGCTGGAGAGGCTGGAACTGAGACTGTGATTCCAGCGTCAAGGTCACCTCCCAAGGGGGACTGAGGCCAGTGGCAGAGATGGCATGCCACCCACCTGGGAAGGCTGTGTTTGGCGGACGTCACTGGGGTTCAGCTTGTTTGAGTCCTCCTCGCCCAAGCCACCAAAAGAAAGCCATAGACTCTTCTTTAGGGTGCTGACAGGTGTTCTGCCCGAAGGAGGTCCGTGAACTTACAAGCTTGAGACAAGTTCCTTCCTGCAGGACTTGTCAGAGCCCTTATGATGCTAACGTACCCCACAAGGCTCCAAGAAGGGCCTTTCCAAAACAATGTTTTCCACTCTCCTTTGGAATGTTCTTCAGAGAGATGCTGGTCCAAGTCCTTGATCACAGATGTGACTCAGGCAGCTCTGGAACAAGATCAAAAGGAAAGAAACTACAGTGGTGATAAGGTGATAAACAGGAGTCTTACTGTTCCCGTTTTGCAGATGGGAAAAACCGAGGCCCAGAGAGGGAGTGAGACTTGCCAGGTCAGCAGGAAAATTAGTGAGAGAGTGAGCCCTAAATGTCAACAAAGCGGTCTTTCCTCTGCTCAGGGCAGAGGTCAGGCAGGTGGAAATCTGCTAGATGATTTCTAGGGGTTCCATGGTGGTAAAGACATAATGTCCACCTGTCTACCAAGTGTGGCAGGAGGAACCAGCAGGGACACATAATTTTATAACTCGTGTGTAACATATAAAGCTCTTCCAAAACTATGCTTTATCATTTTTTTCAAAAAGTCATATGTCTGACGAACCGCCCCTCCCTGCTGCTTCTCTCCTTTTCCTTCACTCCATCCCTGCCTTAGGTCAAATTCTGCCCCAGCAGCCTAGGTGTGGCAGGACACCTTTAAAGAGGGGTCCCCTCCTTTCTGCCTCGTTGAGGAAGAAGTTATCTGAGACTTGGATTTAAGCTCCTGGGAGGAAACATATCCTCTCGGGGGCAAATCAGGACATCGGGTTCAAGGTGATCAAGTAACTTGTCATGAGCCACAGGGTAACCCGAGATGGAGTTGATGGACCCAACTTTATCCACCAGACAAGTGAGTCTCAGGCTTGGATGTGTGTAAGAATCCCTTGGGAGGAAATGCACGTGATGCAGACAGGTGTTTGTGTAGCCGGCTGAGAGTGCCGTCCTTGCTGGGTTGGCCCTTGGGGGGCATCTGGGATTGTGGGTTTTAGGAGGGCGCCCACCTCCCTAGCTGGTAAGAGCAGCTTGCTGTGTCTGAACTGTCTGGGCAAGCAGAGTGTCTTGTGCTGAACCCCCACTTTTCTTCCGGGAGTCTGGAATTTGGGGACGAGCCAGACAAAGGGTGCTTGCATGATCAGCCCCAGTAAAAACCGGTCTCTGATGAGCTGAGTCTCTGATGAGCTGGTAGACAACACCACCTCTCATGTGTACTGGTCGCTCGTTGCAGGAGGAATTCAGCCCGGCGTGAGTGACTCCCCAGGGAGAAGGCTCTCGCAAGCTTGCATTTGCTTTTCCCCGGAACTTCCCCTGTGCACCTGTTCCCTTTGCCACGTTTGCTCTTTATCCTTCCACTGTCAGTCAAAAACCACGAGTACGACTCTATGCTGAGTCCTGCAGGTCCTCCTAATGAATCGTCCAGCTGGAGGTGGTCCTGGGACCCCCCCAACCCAAGGAGCCGTTGCAACAGAGATTCTGGGTCACCTACCCCATGAATTCTGATCCAGCGGGTCTGGAAGGAGGCTCAGGAACCTGCAGGTTTGCACACATTCTGGGCGGTTCTAGGACAAGGGTCTGCCCATGTTGTTTTGAGAAACACCCTTAACTTGTTCTATGGTGGACATTTCATTGGAGAAAGGATGGTCCGGGGCACTGCCACCTCTGAAAACTCCCCTGTGGCCATCTGCAGAGGACCATGGGGCAGGAGAGTGGACCAGAAAACTTTGTGGAGGTGTCTTTGTGACACCATGGGCACCATTTTCCACTTTGTTGCTCTTTGGAATGAGAGCCCAGAGCCTGGACCTGAAGCCACTTGAATGCAGCTGCCTCGATGTCCTGGCCGCCCATCCCCAGGGCTGGCGGGAGGGTCTCCTTCCCTAATCGCACCCTGGAGGCTGTCAGATGAAGAGGCGCAGAGGAGAGCAGGGGTGGGAGGAAGAGGGTCTAATTGGCTGCCAAGGAAACCCGAGGATGGGAGAAACCTCTCGCAGCAGCAGGAGGAAGCCCGCCCTGTCTGGCAGCCAGAGGCGCCAGCCTGCCTGCCGCGGGCTGAGGGGGGGGGGCGCAGGCCATCAAAGGTCGCCTCTGGCAAAATGAACACCCTTCTCAAGGTGCTGATGACAGCCGAAGGGAATACACAGCTGTCCGGAGACAGACGGTCACTGTCAGCTTTTGCGTCTGCACCGGGTGGTGGTCTGTCCTCTACTCGGGCCAGAATTCCTCCCCGGCCTCTACCTCCACCAGCAGCAGCTGTCTTCCGACGGTGTCTCAGGCCAGTGGGCACCAGCACCAATGCCTTTTTTTTTTTTTTAAGATTTTATTGATTTATTAGACAGAGAGAGAGAGCGCACAAGCAGGGGGACTGGGAGAGGGAGAAGCAGGCTTCCCACTGAGCAGGGAGCCCGATGCGGGGCTTGATCCCAGGACCCTGAGATCATGATCAGAGCCGAACGCAGTCGCTTAACCAACTGAGCCACCCACGCACCCCCACCGACACCTTTTTCATTTGTAACGGTTCAGAGACACACTGATGCATTGATTAATTGAACGAGTGCTCACTGCGCACCTGTCACATGCCAGGCACTGTTGTAGATTCTGGGGATGAGCAGTGAGCAAAAGGTGCAAACGCCCCCACCCCCATGAAACCATGTTCTCACACAGGAACCCTTTCTGTGGAGAAAGGTGGAGCCCAGAAGGCGGATATGGAGTTTGGGGAGGTTGCCATTGAATGTGGGTGATGGGTGAGGTCTCCACTGCCTCTGATCTGAGAGAGGGAACTGAGCTTCAGGTGTTCTGGGTGTGGCCTGAAAATCGAGTCAGGGAGGACAGAGAATCTGCAGGATGGCTCCCCAGCAGAAGTCTAGAAGGCAAAGGTGATCGTGCCAAGAGGTAAACTGAGTCAATGGTTGCCAAGGAGCTCAGCGAGTAGAGGTGACAGAGCAATAAATCCATGGCACCCTGCCTCTGCCCTGCCCTTTGCATAGAGAGCCCAGGATGACCCTTGTCTGCAGGGCCCGCCCAGAGGCTGATGCCGTAACACAGCTAAGTGATTACCTGTCTCCCCATAAGCCTTAGCCCCTATCTTTCAAAGGGTTGAAGTGAGCTGGGTAGGTGGGCGGGGGTGAGGCCCTTGGCAGAGTGGCTGGCTCCGTGGGATGGGGGATGCAAGCAGGTGGTGCCCCCATACTGAGCTGGCCAGACCAGGGACCTGTGTGGACCAGGGGAAGGCATCCCAGCTCAGCAAAGGGACAGAGCGTGTATACTCCTCTTCTCTGATTGCCAGGTGCTCCTGGGGAGTGTGAACATCACAAGGTCACTAAACTTTGCAAGGTCAGCATGGAGAATAGAATCATCACCTTCTTTATCCCAGATTCCAGAATCAAGTCAGGGAACAGGAAGGAGCTTGTCAAGATCCCCTGGCTGCTTAATGACAGAGGCAGGACTGGAACTCGGGGTTCTGACCTTGCTTAGGTCCCCTCCCTGCTACCCACTGCTCTGACCAGGGGTGTCTGGGGGGCTGATTGCACCTGACCCCAGTGCTTCTCAGAAAGGCTCCTTGCTTTGGAGCCTCCAACTCCAAGGCCCCTGCCAAAGAGGGAAGTTACAAAGGATAAGAGACCCTGGTCTTCGGCTTCCCAGCTCCATCTGAGATGTGAGAAGTGATCGTCATCCCCATTTCATAGACGGGGAAGCTACTACCTACTTCCTAGGGTGGCTGCAAGGAAGAAATGAAGGCAGGAACAAAATGTAAAGTGCACTTAAAGCCGCAGGGTGGGACGTGACTACTGAGATCTACTGACAAACCTGGCTAGGTGCAGAGACTTTGGGGTTGAAATGAGCACAATTCTCCCAGGCCTGCCCCCGAGGACCCACAGTCTGGTTACAGATAAGACGCCATGGGACACATTCAGGGAGCAAATCCATGCCAAGCTGGGGGATAATGACAAGGAGTCGTGAGAGGTCCGAGGAAGGGGGCAGGGTGCACCTGCAGGGCTAATATAAGGAGGGCAGGAAGGCTTTTTAATTGGAAGGAATGGTAGGTCCACCTGGGGAGCTCCCCAGAACTGCAGGTGCCCAGTCTCTGCCCGGAGCTATCCTGGAGAGGGGCCCGGGAACCCGCCTACCTCAAGGTCCTCGGTTCTTCCTGCCCCCACCTCACACCCCTCAGCCCCCAGGCCTGGATCACTTGCTCTCACACCCCCAAACCTTTGCATCTGCAGGGTCCCCCCACCTCAGGGTCCTCCCTTCACTGCCTCTCCTCCACACCTTTCCAGACTGGGACCCTCCCTGCCACGGCCACGGCCACCACCCCTGGGCACAGCTGTACCACATTCATCGTGGAAGCAAAATGGACTCAGGAGCCAAGCTGACTCTGGCTGGAATCCCTGCTCTTCTCCTGACTTACTGTTTGGGCAAGTAAGTTAACATCTCTGAGCTTTGAGACCTTGGGCTGTAAAATGAGTATAAAATAGTCTTTTGGAATTATTGTGAAGATTACAGGAAGTAATGTATACGAAGTGTTTCGTACAGGAAATGTTCAACAAATGGTAGCTAATATATTAAGAACATTAATAATCAGAGCAATAACGGTGACATCTGTTGGCATGCATCTCCCCCTCTAGTCTGGAGAGCCTCCAGGGACTGTATTCTCTCTCCTTATTATGCCCAGTTTCCAGCACTGGGCTCGACAGACGGTGGGCATTTAGTGAATGAATGATCTAATGTATTAATGAAGGTAAGCAGTGGGGAAGGTCAGGGAAGGTTTCCCAGAAGTGGTAAATACTGATCCAGGCCAGAGACGACTTGGAGGATTTGGGTAGTGTATCAGTCAACTGTGGCCTCGATTATGCCGCGTAACAAACACCACCCAACCTCAATGATATACAACGAAAAGTACTGACCAACCTCCCGCATCTGCAGGGGTGGCCTGACCAGGGCAGCTCTGCTCCACATGCCTGTCGTCCTTCTCCTGGGGCCAGCGGGCTAGCTCGGCCATGTTTCTCTTGAGACATTGGCAGAGGACCAAGGGAGCAAACAGAACCTAAGACCTAAACTCAGAATAAGGCTCAGTGTCTGCTCTGCCTCATTCTATCCATCATGCCCAACTCAAGGCCAGAGGGTAGGCGATATCCTCCGCCTTTGAATGGGACAAACTGCAAGGTCACAGGTCAAAGGGCACAGATGTAGAGGGGCCGAAGGAGTGGGATTAAATCACAGTCTTCCACGGGTGGCCCCCAGGGAGGGGACGGGGCTGCTCTGTGGTGCGGGAGGCCAGAGGAAGAAGCAGACGATGAAGTCCAGTCCAGGATGCTCATTATGGGATGGCAGGGTCCTGGGGGGATGGGTCCCAGTGATCCCGCAAGCTCCCGGGACCGTGAGCGCTTCATTCATTCATTCATTGGCCCATTGAACAAGCTTCACGGGCATCGCCGTGTGCCGGGACTTGCGTGGAACACTGTGGGTACCAGGTGAGTAAAAGGACACGAGGTTCTGACCCTCGGGATGAAGAGGAGACTCTGCTGCTGCCTCTGGTTCCTCCACCAACTTGCTCTGTGACCTTGGGAACCTCACTCCCCCTCTCGGGGCATCCCAGCCACCACTAAGAACACCTCGCATTTGTAGAACACTTTTAACTTCATCCAGTCGTCCTCACATAACACTCTCCGTGAAGCATCGGAGACCGCTTTTATTACATCCCTGATCTGACAAGTGAAACGCTAATGGATATAAAATGCACAGCTCCTTGGAAGTGCTCTCCGGAGAGGGCTCGGGGGGCAAACCCCTTATAACAAACCCTAGGATTCTCTCTACAACAAAGCCGGTCCCTGGATGGTGGCAACGGTTGTCGTTTCAAACAATGTTTGGGGCCACGCAATTCCTGTGTGACCCAAGGACTGGGACAGCTTCCTTTATCTTCCCTTTTATTTTAAAAAGCCACCGATCTGAACATTTCAAAGATTCCTGCAGAACTTTTCCAATTTAATTTAAAAAAAAAAAAAAAAAAGACAGCATTCTCCTAACTGGCTTCACAAGCAAAAGAGGGAAAATGGGACAGAAGCCAGGCCAGGAGGACAGCTGGCTCAGCCCAGCTCCTCGTTTAAAAAGGGGACGCTCCACCACTCAGGAAAGCAGGCTGCACACGTTCCAAGGGGAAAGAGGTGGAAGGCCGCTTCCTCCCCATCCCACTGAATCTGCCTCTAGGCGAGGACCAAAGCAGGCTTCTCTTGCTGAAGATCTAGCGGGTACTACATACGCTATGGCCTCGCCTTCTGCCAGCCCTGAAAGGTGCGCATACCATCCTACAGGGTGGAAACTGAGGCTCAGGCCGACAGGAAGTCACAGCTAGGAAGTGGCTGAGCTGTGTCCACACTCAGACTCCTCTGGACCCAAATACTCTTTTCTCTCCTCTTTCCCATACCGCTTCTTTGCCCAGGGGGGTGGGGGTTAATATTGATGGGGAGCTGGGTGCAGTGGGGTGCAGTAAATGCAGAGGAAAGAAAGAGGTGGGACAGGAAGGAAGGAGGGATGGGAAGAAGGAAGGGAGAGAGGGAGGAGGGAAGGGAGGGAGGAGGGAAGGGAGGAAGGAAGGAGGGAAGGGAGGAAGAAAGGAGGGAAGGGAGGAAGGAAGGGAGGAGGGATGGGAGGAAGGGAGGAAGGAAGGAAGAGAGGAGGGAAGGGAGGGAGGAAGGAAGGGAGGGAGGAAGGAGGGAGGAAGGAAAGAGAGAGGGAGGAAGGAGAGGGGGAGGGAGGAGAGGGGGAGGGAGGAAAGGAACCAGGGAGGGAGGGAGAAAGAGAGGAAAGGAGTGAGGAGGAGGGAAGGAGGGCAGGAAAGGAGAACAGCAGGAGCAGAGAGAGCAAAGGAAGGCAATATTTGGTGTGCCGTCCCGCAAGCTGACCATGTCGTGTGATGTGGCCTAGCTGATGTGAAAACAAAGCACCCTGGGGACGCAGAGCAACTGGCGCCTGGGGTGAGTGTTGGTAAAGCCTTCCCCATGAGATGCTGTGGAAGATGAATCTGGAAGAAGGGCAGGCAGGGACAAAGAGGGGGCTGACAGCTCCCAAGCAAACCTTTGTGGAGCTCCTACTACTTTGATCCAGGCCTGCCCGTGTCCCCTCCGGAGGAGCTCTGGGATCCCTCTACTCGTAGGTCCAAGCACCTCTGCCTGGACAGAGCCAGGACCTCCTCCCAGTCTCCTGCCTCTCGCCTCGGCTCCTCCAGGCCTTTCCACACACAGCAGCCCTCAAGACCTTCCCCTAAAGCAAATCTGATGAAGTCCCCTTCCAGGGAGCCACCTGGGGTCTCCAAGGTCTAGCCTGGTCTTCCCCATCTCACCTCCTACCCCACGCTCCACCTCGACTCCAGCCACATGGGCCTGGGCAGGTGCTGCTCTTCCTGGAAATCGCCTGGGTCCCCTCTCCACCTGGTTAAGTTCCACTCACCCTTCCTCCATTCGTTCATCCGGCAAATATTTATGGGACTTCTTGGCGCTGTTCCAGGTGGTGGGAATACAGCCCCTTGCTGGATGGGAGCTGGAGGATGTATGGACAGTCATTTATTTGCTGACGATCCTGCCGTGGGGCTGGGCTCAGCGGGAAGGCTCTGCTGTCTCGTCTGGGATCACCCATGCCGTCGTGGTCATCTGGCAGACGCCCGGACGGGATGGCCCCAGATGGCTGGCAGTGGGGTGCAGCTGTGGGTGGGGGTACCCCAGGCTCCTCCCTATGGCCTCTCACTCAGGACAGCCCAGACTGTATAGTGGTTGCAACATCCCCAGAGGACCAGCCCTAACAGACAAGTGTTTATCAAGCCAAAGCGTCAAGGTAGACGAGGCCTCTGCCAGGTCGTGGACCCAGGGAGGCAAGAGCCACGTGGGGCGGTATTAACCAGCAATCTACCCCAGTGGAAAAGCACGCCAGCCTCCGCAGCCTTCAGAGGGCCAGTTCTAAGGTGTGTTCTAGGCAGGCTCTCAGAGAGTCCCCAGAGGGTTTGAGCCCAGCTGCCCTTAGCCTACCGCCTAAAGTGCCTTTTGTAGACTTTTCTCTCTTCCCTGGCTCACTCTCCCCACTGCCTCACTGAGCTTCCTGAAGTCCCCTCTCAGATAAACTACCTGCAGCCAGGTCCTTGTCTCAAGGTCAGCTGGGGACCGTGGTGGAGCCAGGGGTTGGGGTCCCAAGCATGTACTCAGTTCTGCTGTGCTGGCCCCTTGGAGAGACTGAGAGGGGAGGACAGGATGAGGTGGGAACATGGTGCTGGGGCACTGGGGAGCCCCTGAAAGCCGTATGCAGAGAGGGGGATGATCAGCAGACAACTTCAGCCCCTCTGAGGGTTGGCCTGGCCCTTAGGGATGGACCAAGTTGGGCCAAAGATGGAGACCTGATCTGCCCAATAGGGAAAGGAAGACAAGACCTTGCAAAGGGAGCTCCAGGTTAGAGCCCCCACCTCTGTCCACCAGCCCTCCCAGGTCCATCAGGGTCCCCTGAGCTGGGCTCACAATTTGCTGGCCTGAAACCAACATCTCCTCCCCCTTTTCTGCGTTCCATGTTTACTGATTATGCAAATCTCCGGGCCTGGCCTAAGCAACACAGGCCGGAAGTGGGGCAGCTTGACAGGACAGGATGGACAGATTACGGCCGCCCACTCTGGTAAACACAAGTGTAATTGCTTTTTCAGTGGGGAGAGAGGGAGGGGGCCAACACAGAAATAAAACAAATTTCCAATCAGCTGTGTCAGGGCTGCCGAGCATAGGGAGCAGGAGCAGTGGACTCTGACCTGGGGGGAGGGAGGAGGCAGGCGGTTGAGAGGAAGGACTGGAGACACGGGGTACCAGCCCCCCAGCCCCCCGGGGGGGAGGCAGAAGCAAGGGCAGGGTGCTCTGTATCACTGGGGTGGGGGGAAGCTGGGTGTCCAAGCTCTCCCCCGGATCTCCAACAACAACAACGAGAGTAACAGTATGCCCCATTTACCGACCACTTCCTCTGCGCGGGGCGCAGGACTAAGTGCTCTCCGCGAATGAACTATTAAATCGGCACAAGGACCCTTTGTTCACACCACCAACCACAGTTTTCAGATGAGAAAATGGGAGCATATATTAAATTTGCTGAAGACACAGGAGAAAGTGTTCATTCTTCCACTCCAAGACCAAGGGCCTATGTAGTCAACAGACCCCCATTTACTGAGCCCTTGCTCTGGGTCAACTGCTTCATGTACAACAGATCATAGCAACCTGCCATGTAGCCTGTAGAGTCTTCCCCTAATTCACAGATGGGGGAACCAGACTAAGAGAAGTTACATCACTATTCCGTGTTCATATAATTAATAAAGTAAGGCTGGGATTCAAACCCAGGTCTGACTAATGCCAATATTTATACCTTTAACTGTTAAGCTAGACAATGTCCCTGAATACTACTGTAGACGTCCAAGCAACAACTCCTGTTTGTTGGGCACTTGTTCTGTGCCAGGTCCCCGGGTCTACATGCCGGGCTAGGAATGAGCGATGGTCCCTGCCCTTGAGAAGCCCATGACCTCATGAGGAAGACAAACACGTAAAATCTTGTAGTAATAGGGGCTTGAAAAGGTGAACAGGGTAGGGTGGGAACACAGGCAACCCCTAATCTGCCTGCAGAGGTTAAGACAGGCTTTGCAGAAGAGGTCACGTTTGAGCTGAGTCAGATTCCACTGGATGGGCAAGGAGAAGGTTGACAGAGCAGCATGTAGAAGGTCCTCAGGGGAGTCACTAGCGCGTCCTCAATCAGCCAAGCAGCCTGCGGTGGCCAGGACACAGGGGTCCGTGGGGGAGGATAGGGAGACTATGGTGGGAAGGGCGGCAGGAGTCACACCAGGATGGGCCTTACCTACCAGTGTAAGACCTGCTCCCACTCCCCGCCTCCTCCAAGACCCATCTGGGTTGATGAGATGTCCCAGAACAGGCAGGTCCCACGGCCACGAATGTTTGGGAAGCACTACACACTCACGTCTCTTCTGGAAGTGGCACGGGTGTCTGAGAAACTCTGTACTAAAGGAAACAGCTTAGCCATCCTTGGCCCCACATCCCTAAACCCATCCGACCCCAGAAGCCTCCTATGACCCATGAATAACCCTGGGATCAGCTTTCCATGACAAGCCCTTTAGGAAACATTTCTGTGAGTGCCAAAGCGAGGGCAGCAACAGGAAGAGTCTACCTTGCACAGTGCTCCTCCCCGCCCCCCAACCCAGGGGCCTTGGATGGGAGAACAGGAGTATTATAATCATAATACTCACAAGTGCCCCTGACTTGAGTACTTACCAGGACAGGCCCTGGGCTCTGTGCTAAGTACTCTATGGCCGTCACCTCACCAAATCTTCATACTATCCGTAGTCCCATTTTGCAGATGGGAAGCTGAGGCACGGATTGACAGAAACTTGCCTGTGATCTCTCAATTAGCGGGTGGTGCAGTCAGGCTTCAAAGCCCCGTCTGCCAAACCCTGGCGTCCCAGGGCTTCCTGGTCCCCGGTAGCTCTGGTCTGTGGTGAGGGCCTGGCCTTACCTGGGGAAGAGGGGACAGAGGAAACTTTCTTTCTTGCTCAGTTAAAATCCTCCAGGTTCCAGCTCCTCTGAGTGGGTTTTGCCCTTCATGGGGATGGCATCATTTCTGAAATAACAGAGTCAAGTCAATGTAAGTCGGCAAACACTTGCAGTCCCCGGCAGGGCACGAGGGGCTGCCGAGGCTGGGAGAGAGGTGAGTCGGGCCCTGGCTGCCAGGACCCCACCCCGCCTGGAGACTCTGACCACATAATTCCTGAGCAGAAGGGACTTTGGGAACCACACAGACCCCAAAACTCGGATTTAAAGAAAAGCCAGGCCCCCTGGGTGGCTCAGGCGGTTAAGCGTTCGTTCAACTCTTGATTTCAGCTCAGGTCATGATCTCGGGGTCCTGAGATCGAGCCCCATGTCGGGCTCTACACTCAGCAGGGAGTCTCCTTGAGATTTTCTCTCTCCATCTGTTTCTCTGCCCCTCCTCCCCACTCTGTCTTTCTCAAATTAATAAATAAGTCTTTAAAAAAATAAAGAAAAGCCAAACAATGAGTTACCACTATGTACCCAGTAGAACGGCCAAAATCCAGAGCACCGGATGCTGGCGAGACTGGGAGCCGCAGGAATCTCACCTGTCGCTGGTGACAACGCGCGACGGCACAGCCACATGGGAAGGAGGTTGGGCGGTTTCTCACGAAACTAAACGCAGGCTTAACCCCTGGATCCAGCAGTCACACCCCTTGGCATTTACCCAGAGGAGCTGAAAACCTGCGTCCACCCACACCCCTGCACGTGGGTATTTGTAGCAGCTTCCCTCGTAACTGCCAGAGTTTGACGCCCTCCGGCTGGTACACGGATAGACCACGTGCGGGCCGTCCAGACGCGGGGCTATCATTCCGCCCTAAGAAGAAATGAGCGCTCGAGCCATAAACAGTCGCGGAGGGAACCGAGACGCGTATGATTGTGTGCAAGAAGCCAGTCTCAAGAGCTGTAGGGTTCCGAGTCTGCGACATTCTAGGAAAGGCAAGCCGTGGAGACCCTGCGAAGATCGGCGGTTGCCAGGGGCTGGGCAGGGCGGGTGACGAGGCAGGGCATAGAGCGTTAGGGCGGCGAAACCGTTCTGTAAGGTGCTCGAACAGTGGGTCCCTGTCGTTCTACATTGGTTGAAACTCACAGAAGGAACACGAGTGATCCCCTCCTGTAAACTGTGGACGTTGGGTGATAATGGTGTGTCAGTGCGGGGTCATCACTTATGACAAACGTGCCTCTTCCGGGCAGAGCCTGGGCAGGTGTCGGGGCAGGGCATGTATAGGGAATCTGGGCACCTTCTCCTGGATTTTGCTGTGAATCTAAACTGCTCTAAAAAAAAAACCCAAAGTCAAGGAAGGAAGGGAGGAAGGGAGGGAGGGAGGGAAGGAAGAAGGAAGAGAGGGAGGGAGGGAGGGAGGGAAAGAAGAAGGAAGAGAGGGAGGGAGGGAAGGAGGGAGGGAGGGAGGGAGGGAGGGAGGGAGGGAGGGAGGGAGGGAGGAAGGAAGGAAGGACGGAAGGAAGGAAGGTAGGAAGGAAAGATACTGATGTCAAATCCCCAAATTTAGAACAGACAGAAGCAGAGCTCTCTGCTGGAACAGGTGGGAGCCCTGAAGCCCCTGGACTGAGCCCTCCCTCGCCTCTCCAAAAAGCTCCAGGTAGGAGCTGGAGAAATAGGTACAAAGAAAACACTAGGAAGTCATAAGTCACCAGAGAAAGAAATGGATTTTGAAGGAGAAAGCTCCTTCACAGAGGAGCTCCTGGGTGAGGCGGCACAGGACCCAGGAAGCTGCCCTGGAGGGGGTGGGGTGGTAAATCCAACAGGTTTGAGCTCCACTCCCCAGCTGTGTGACCTTGAGAAACTGGCTCTCCCTCTCTGAGCCCAGGTCTTCATCCACAAAGAAGGAGTCAAGTGGGGTTCTTGTAAGGCTCTCACTAGAAGGTGGTTGTGGCTGTGTGGTGTGAATGGTACAGGGCTTTATACATTGCCAGGGGCCACAGAGGCATCAGGCATTGTTTTGGTCACCGAGAGCACAGGCCGTCACACGGTGCCACCTGAATTCCTGTGCGCACAGTAGGACAAGTCACTGGAGCTGGTGGCCCTGGCAAAGACAGGCACACAGAATCCTGGAGTGGCCACATGCATGTTATTAACTCTCACTCAAAACTGGAACTGAATCAGAGTGGGCTGGGCGGGGGCGGGGGGCAGAGCACACAATGTCCCCCAGCAGCTCGCTTGAAATTTGGAGAATCCCAGTCATCAAGCCATCCCCCAAAGTCCCCCCAGTCCTTCTCAAGGTGAAGGGCAATTCGGAGTGACATTGCCTACCATTTGAAAAGCCCCTACAGTGTGCCACGCACTTGCCTACGTGACAAGGAAGTACATGTCCCTCAGGTTCTAGATAGGAATGGGGACGCCCGCAACCGTTGAGCGACCTGCCCACAGCCCACCCTTTATCCAAGGCAGCTCAGGCAGACCGATCCAGGTCTCTCGGCAGCCACATCTCAGCTGAGGTTTCTCCTCTTGGCAGCGTAAAGGGAAGGCTGCGGGAATTTGGGGTGACAGCTACAAGTGCGCAATCCCAGAGGCCTTCCTGGAAGGGGCGGGGTCAGGGCCTGCCCAGGCCCACGGAGAGCACCCCTGCCTGCCTCCCCAAGCAGCACCTGCCCACTAGGCCCACTGGCGGTGAAGATCTGGCTTCCTGAACACCCCTCATTTGATCTTTGTCTCTGCGCTTAAGGATTTAAGATGCACCAACGCCCAGTGCTCCGGGGGGGGGGGGGGGCCCTCCACCGTAGGGAAATGGAGATTTACAGACTTCTAAACCTCCATTTAAATGCAAAGCAAATGCAGCATCCTCGCCCGCCTGGAACCAAAGATCTGAACGCATTTAAGTCACCATGTCCAAGTCTGGTAGCTCTCGCTAGGCTGGCCACCTGGCGGGAGGGGGGCTATTTAATCTCCCACCCTGTCTTCCTTCCTCGTCGTGGCCCTTCTGGCCTGGGTGAGTGTGCAGATGTTAGCCTCTGGCCCAAGGAGGCAGCGTGACCTTCTCAAGGTCACACATATCTGGGGAATCCTGGAGCCAGGACTCAATCCCCGGCCTGAGGAAGGCCAACTCTGTGTAAAGTGGCACCGCCTGGGTCCTCTGAACACAACACCTGGAAATAGTCCTTGAGCTGAAAGCAAGTACGAACCTACCACACAAGCCAAGGTAAGAGCAACAGGGTCCGTCTTCCTGGGCACCTACTACGCGCCAGGCAGAGAATAAGGCATTTCCTCCTCCCAAGGCCCTGCGAAGTAAGTCTGAGGGTCCTCACTTCTAAGGTGGGAAACTGAGAGTCAAGGGGGCGAGGAGCCTGCAGAGGTCATTCGTGGAGAAGGTACCCGAGTGGCAAGTTCAAGTCCAGTTTGTCTGACTCCAGATCCACACTCCCAAGCACTTCCCTGGGCTCTGCTGCTCAGCTCCTGCGTCACCTTCAGCAAGTGACTTGACCTCTCTGGGCTTCTGCTTCTGCATCTCAACGGGGTATAATAATCACGTCCACCTCCTAGGGTCTTGGATCCCAGCATTAATGGAGCTAACATACATCAAAGAACTGGGAACGGTGTCCAGTGCATAGAAAGAACTCAATAGATACTAGCGATAGTTATTATTAGTTCCTTTACACTCAGAAAGTGCCAGGTGCCCTGAGAGGTACAGACTACACAATTGGGGGGGTAGGGGTAGGTCTCAAGGGGACTCAGATTTGCCTTCCTGGTGATAAAATCTGGGACAGCCTCTTGGAAGAGGCAGCTCTAGTAATGGGCCTCGAGGGGTGGGCAGGGAGGAGTCGGGAGAGGAAACAGCTGGAGAGTGTGAGACAGAAACAGGGAACAGGCAACTGTAGGCCAACTCTCGATGGCACCCGCAGGGGAAGGGGGCAGGAGGGTGCACAGGTCAGCTGCCCAGGCTGTGAAGGCCTTGAGTGCCAAACTAGGAATATAGGGATTGTATTCTGCAGGCAGCGGAAGCTCTGATGGGTTTGGTAGGATCTGGCACCCGACGAGGTGATGGGCAGGAGAAGAGGAGGGCGTGAGGGACCACTGTTGAGGGAGTGATGGCTCCCTGAGCACCTGCTGCTTGCCAGGTGCTGTGCTGAGCTGGTATCCTATGCACCCTCGCTCCTTCCTCCGAGCCACCTTGTTGGCTTTTATGACTATTACTCCTGTTTCAAGTGAGTCAACTGTGGCTCAGAGGACCATACCCAAGGTCACCAGGCCAGGTGGAGCGAGCCGAGAGGCAAACACAGGGAGGATGCTGCCCACCCCACCTCGGCACTGTTTCTCCCTGACGCTGACATTTCCAGCCTGGGTGCCTGGAAGAAAGGGGGACGCGAGGCTGACTACTTCATTCTGGTTTGCTCTAGACTTTCTCGGTTTTAAAACAAAGTCTGTGTCCCTGCAAACTCTCTCGTCTTGAGCAAACCAGAACAGCTGGTCACCCTAGTGATGACCCAAGAATAGGACAGCGGGACAGCGGCGGAGGAGCAGAGAGAGTGATGGGCAAACTTTCTGACACGTGGAGTCAGGTCAGAGGCCCAGATTTGGGGCTCGCTCGTAGAGAACAGAGGAGCCCTTGGGATCTGCTCAGCAGCTGACCCATGCCAAGAGAGGAATCCATCCCAAGGAAGGGGTCTTTCCCAGCATAGAGACGGCACAGAAAGAGCCCTCCTGCTAAGTGGGGGTCCGGGAAGACCCTTCTCTTTCTGGATAACATCTTAGCTACTGGCTTAGATGCAAAACATCATGTTCCCATGGGAGATTTTCAGGCAGCAGGCCTCCCCCTTATTTCTGGAATCTGTCCAATCGGCCAGTGCATGCAGTCCTGGTCAATGGCGCCGTAGAGGAGAAAGGGCAAGTGATTTCTGTTTCTGCTTCTGTCTCCAGCCACTCTTTGCTTCTGACCTTGGGCCTCAGGGATGGACCACAAGAGCGACAGAAGTCAGGGCCAGCTGCACACACTGGGCAGTCCGTCCCCCGGGAGAGGCCTGAGCTGGGGGTGCTTCCTCTTTAACATCCAAGTATAGACACGGTATTGGGGCAGGGAGGGGGGTGGCCTGTCCCCTCTTTTGGCCTAAGGTTTGGGGGACAGAGCATGGGTCTGGGAGACCCCAAGCTGTAGGTCTAGCTCTGACTCCCCCTGACTTGCTCTGTGACCTTAAGCAAGTTGCTTCTTTTAGGGCCTCAGTTTACTCATCTGTCAAATGGGGTCCATAGCGTCTCATGGGACTTTGGCTAGGAAGCCAAAGGACAAAGCCTGGTTGTGCAGTAGTGTCACAGGCAGGACGAAAGTAGGGGATGGTGAGGGGCAGGGACCAGTGAGAGGAGTAGGGATGAGGTAGTCCCAGGAAGGGACTAGCTGGCAGAAAGGTCCGGATGGAGGCGGTGAGAGCAGGGGTGAATAGGGGAGCCAGATGAGGGCCTATCAATCAGCTGTTATATCCCCTGCCCTTCCCCTCGCCCCCTCTCCCACCCGGCCCTCCCAGCACCTGTGCCTAATTACCAAGGACACCGATGAAGAGGACCCAGCCCCTCGGCTTCTTTGTTTGAAGCGCTCCCAGTGAATTATGCAGGAGGCAGCGGGAGAAGCGGGAGCTCGGATCACTTCATTATTGATGAGAGATGACGGGTCCTCTGCTGACAGCCTGCCTAAGAGATATGATTAGCTTGTAAAAAATTAATCACCATTCTCAGGGAGGACACAGATTAAAACCCCAAGGAGTGGTGTTATCGATGTTCCCTAATTTCAGGGGACTTTGAAAAGGTTTTAGCTCAACTTGGAGGAGACAATTAAATTCAATTAGAATCACAAGTGCTGAAATGTCCCTCTCTCCTGGGGGGCAGCGGGCCAGGCGGGGCTGCAGGTGCCCACGTGGGATGGGCGTGGGGTGGGGGGAGGAGAAGGAGGTGGTGGTGGGCATTAGGGGGCTCAAGGAAGGGTGGTTGGGGGGAGGTGGGGTAAGGGGGGACGGGAAGCGGGGCTGCAGGGGGAGTGAGGTGGGGGTGGCAAGGGAGCCAGCCGACTCTCCAACCCCCTAGGAGGCTCCTTCCGCCCTGTTCTCTCTCCAGGTGATCTCATGCTCACCCATGGCTTCAATTACCACCCAGACTCCGATGACTCACACATATATGGCTCTGGCCAGGACCTCTCCCCAGAGCTCCCCATCCATTTTTTCAGCCGTTTTCTCAACACCTTCTAGGGGATATCGCAAAGGCACCTCCAACTCCACGTGACCTCCCATCTACCCACCCTGCCCTCCATTTGCTCAGACCTGGTCCTCCCCGGATTCCGTTCATGAAGGACAGCATCCTCACCCAAATCCATCACCATGACCTGTTGACTGACCTCCTGGACATTTGGAAATCGGTCACTTTCCTCCATTGCCCTCAGCCACACCCTACCCCCACCCCATCCCCAAGCCCATAGACCTTCCTCCCTCCCCTGGATGAGGTCAGGGGCCTCCCCACAGGTGGCGCCACTTCCGGCCTCCTGCCTCCCATCCTCTCAGCCTCTCCTCTGATTTCACCACGTGGAGGGGAGGGTGGCTGTGGGGTCCGAGGCATCGCGCTCTGACACCCTGTGTGCCACAATTGTCTTTCCGGTCAGTCTCGGGTGCCTCTCGTGTTGGGGTGTCTGTGTTCATGCACAGAACGGAAGTGGAGGAGCGTCAGCACCCCTAAGGGGTGGATGGGCAATTCTGGGAGGCCCTGGGGTTCCCTTCTCAGGAGGGTGGACCCCTGTTGCCTAAAGCAGCACCCCAACAACGGCTGTCCTGTTCTCCCTGGTTGGTCACTCCTGCTCCCGGAGATCACGCCCAGATAAACTCCCTGCCCCCAAGTCCTGGTCTTGGCTCTGCTTCAGAGGGATCCCAAGCTCCCACTCTGGACCCCTCCGCTCTCTTCTCCTCGCTCTATTCGTGATCTTCACTAACACACGTCTGGTCATCTTCCCACATAAACCCTCCAAGATTTTCTGGTACTCTCAAGATAAAAGCAAAACCCCAAACTGGCCTCCAAGAGCCGGAACCCTCTCACTCCCGCAGCCCTGTCTCCTGTGTTGCTCCCCGCCCTCCAGACCCTGCTGTTCCCGTGACCATGACCGTTCTGCCACAGAGCCTTTGCCCGCGCTGGGCCTGCCGCCTGGAGTCCTTTCCCAGCCTCCTTTGCTCTGTAGCTCACGTCCACCCTTCAGATCTTGCCGCGTGGCCATGTCTGCCCAAAGTTTCCCCTGACCCCTTTTTCTTACAAGTTCTCCCAGCTCCAGATCCCTCTCCTCTTATTGCTAATCAGAGATGCAATTTCACCAAGTTCACATTTCTTTGAGGGATTCTTTGATTAGCGTCTGCCTCCCCCATTAGGAGTGAGCATCATGATGAGAGACTGTGTCTGGTAACCCCAGGGCTGGTACAGGAACATTTGAGGCAGGGAGCGAGGGAGTCTACCTCAAGCTGATGACAAATCTTCCTCCATCCCAAATCCTTTGCTGCTTCCCCCGTGCCCGCAGAGAGAAATCAAAGCTACGTGGCAAGCCTTTTAAGACCCTCCGCTGAACCCCAGCTTCTCCCCAACATTATTCCCTCTGTGCCCCCCATCCACCCCTGGGCTCCAGCCAGTCTGAAATGCTTGCCCTTCTCCATTTGGTCCTCTTTGGCGGACGCCCATTAGAGGGTAGGCTCTATGAACTAGCACGGTTCAGGCATACGGCATAAAAACTTGTTGTCTGAACAAAACCCCCCCACATGGGGCCCTCTGATTGTCCTGTTCCTGAACAGTGGTCACTTTTGGGTCAGATGCTCTGTGGGGCTGTCCTGGGTGCTCCCCAAGACCCTTTCTATTCTACAGATGAGGGATGTAGGGGCTCAGAGATGGAAAGCCATTTGTCCAAGATCACACAGCTTGAAAGTTGTAGCGTATGGATAGAAACCCGGGCTTTCACACTGGCCCAGGGTCCCTGCCCTGCATCGTCTCCAGAGTCCAGATTCTCCCCATTCCTGGAGGGCCAGTTCAAATGTCACCTCTTCCTGGGAGCCTTCCATGATTACTCCCTCCCTGGTCGTAACCAGTGCCTCCCGTTCTAAAAGGCTACCAGAGCCTTTGTTTATTGGTTTGGGTTTGGTTTTTTTTTTCAGAGCTTTACTGAGGTATAATTTGCATGCCATAAAATTCACCTGTTCTAAGTGAACAATTCAAAGATCAAGCCTCTGTTTTTATACCCCGAGCTGACATGTATTGATTTCTAGCTGTGGCTATGATTCACTTACAGTTCTCAGCTCCCTGCCGAGGGTGGGACCAGGGCATCCTTGTCTCTGGGCCCCACTAGCCAGGCCTGCACCCATGGGTGTTGGGCAAGGGGAGTGTGCCCATACCCACATCATCTCCCCTGGGCAAAGGAGGGCTTGAAAGAGAACAGTAGCTGACATTTCCTGGCAGGTGCTGGACGCCAGACCCCGTGCTAAGTGTCCTCCGTGCGTGGTCTAGCCAACACACAGGGTCCCCACGCGGTGGGCTGCATTACCTCATCCTACAGACAAGGACACTGAAACACAGAGGAAGTAAGGAACTTGTCCCGATCACATGGTTAGCAAGCAGCAGAGCTGGGACTCAAAGCCAGGGAGTCCGGCTTCTGAGCTGTGCTTTGACCCAGCCGATGTTAGGGTGACCAGCCGTCTGGTTCTCCTGGGCCACGTGACATTCAATGAAACCAGGGAAGTCCCAGGCCAACCGGGGTGAGCGGGTCCACACCTCTGTAATGTTCGCATTTATATGGGAGCCTTACTGGAATGAGGGTGCCGGGGGCCGCGAGGCTTCTCTGAGGTTGCACAGAGCTCTTTAGGTGGCTGTGTCCCCTCTGCTCCCTGCCTCTGCTCTGAGAGTCTGGAACTTTCTGTGTCCTCCTTCCCTCTGCGTCAGGCTCTCGGCAGATCACTCTCCAGGACTCCACCTGCCATGTTAATGGGATCACTAGGAGCCTGTGTGCAGCGATCCTGGGAAAGAGGCAGGAGAGCCGGCCTAGGAGCCGGGCTAACCCTGCCGTCCGGGCTTCCTCGGGGTGACGTCCACCAGGACCGTGACGGGGGGAGGAGCAGCTTGGGGAGCAGGAGGTGACGCCTCTGCTCATGGTCAGCTTGCCTAGTGGCCTCTGCTACGAGCCCCCTCACCTTGTTCAGCGGCTCAGCGGCTCCCTGCTACTGAACCTCATTGCGTGGGGCTTGTCCGTTTGCTAAACGAGGCTGCACCCGTCGTCCGATGGGCCCACAACAGCCCAAGGAGCTGGGAGGCCGGGAATGATTATCCCCACCTGACCACCACCAGGACCGGGGCTCAGAGAGGTGCGCAGCTTAAAGAAGTGGCACAGCTGGGGTTCACGCCAAGGCCATCACACTCTGTGACCTGAAGCCGCTCTGCTCTGTGTGAGGGACGGGCAGGAGGGTGGGGACGGGGAGGAGGAGCCAGTCTTGCTGGAGATTTAAGATGATCGACCCACTTTGAGGTCAGCCGTCGGGCTGCCCAAAGGACGTGAGGTCCCGAGGGAAGAGGGGACCTACCTGGCCATGTAGCTAACCGGCAGCCAACGTTCAAGTTTCCAAGTGAACCGATGCTAGATTTATAGGAAAAAGGGCCCTCTCCTCCCGTGGGCTCCTGTCCTCCAGGTTTCCAGGGCTTCTCCAGCCTCTTCATGTCTTCTGTCTAGATCCTAGAGCCCAGATTCCTGTTCCTTTGTCCCCCGTGTCCCCACCCCCTAGAAAGTTCCCTTCTTTCCTGGAACCCACCCAGTGCCTCCTGAGGACAATAATAGAGCCAGCTAGCGCGTACAGAGCATTTACCGTGTGCCTGGCCCTGAGCTGTGAACTTTCGTATGTTTTTACAGCAACCCCATGGCAAGTATTGTGCACACACCCCGGCACAGAGATGAGACAGAGGCTAAACGGGGTGATAACTTGCCCACCCCCCTCCCTGCCCAGCTTCTTTACCCACCCTTGGCCTCACCCCCAGGACAAGAGGAGGCCGATTCTGTTGGCATACGGTGGGAACCAGGAAGTCTGCATTTTGAGCAAAGCACTCCAGGCTGAAATCAAGGTCCTTACCCTTTCCCAGCTGGGGAAACTGAGGTTTAGAGGGACTAAGAACCTGTCCAGGCTCAGCCAGCTCGGGCCTAGCGAGCTGAGACTCACACATGAAGTCCAGGCTCCCACACACCTGAGTAAGAGGGACACGCAGTACAGCCTCCAGCCACCGTCAGGAAACTGGGTGCTCCAGCTTGGAAGCAGCAGGGCTCAGGCCAGGGTCCCAGCACCCCATCCCTGGGCCAGGGAGACCAGGGAGGCCCAAGAGGCCCAAGACAAACGACTGAAGTCCTCCTCCAAGAAGAGCCCGCCAAGAGAAAGGCTCACTTGCAGGAATTGGAGCAGCACCGTCCACCTGCTCGAGGAGCTGCTAATAATGGCTGGGTTTTAATGATGCGAAATTAGGAGCAACGATGCTGCAGATTTGAAGGCACTCCTGGAATTGAGAGCGTGAGCCAGGAGTGGTTCCCAGCGCATCTTTGCCTCGGGGCGGAAGGGGGTGAAAGACACCAAGGGTGTGTACTGGGGGGCCAACCAAAGAGAATCTCTGAGCACGAAGACCTTCAGGCTAAAAGAAACGGCTTAGATTCCCCACCCTGCACTTGACCTTGAGCCCGTTTCCTCCTCTGTGTAAACTCGGGGTGTCTAACGAGGACAGCCATGACGATCATCATTTCCTGAGCTCTTATTAGACGCCGGGCACTGCCCTGAGTGTGTCCCATGTACTAATTAATGTAATCCGCACGACTCAGTGAAGTAAGTACTTTTGGCTGTTACAAAACTTGACTGCAAATTTTTTGACATCAAGAGACCTGGTCTGTGTCCCCTGCCCCCCCTTGAGTCTGGGGGGCCTGCAACTACTTCAACTAATAGAAAGTGACACCATGTGACTTTCAAAGCTCTATCAGCAGAAGAAATGCAGCCTCTACCTTGTGGGTGGGCCCATGGGCTCCCGGCGCTCCGGGCCTCCACGTAGGAAGCGTAGCTACCCCGAGGCCACCATGCTGCCAGGAATCTCAGGCTACATGGAGAAGCCAAATGGGGGTGCCCCCAACCGGAGTACCCCCAGAAGAGTCAGCCTCCAGCCATTCAGGTCTTCCCAGCCACGATCTCAAAGGCAAGGCGACCCCTCTCTGCCCTATCCAAATGCCTCCCCTAAGGAACCCATAAGCACAATAAAATGGTGGGTATTCCGTGCCACAGGGTCGTGGGATGATGGCTACATAGCAGTAGACAATCAGAACAGTAGTATTGTCACGTCCGTTCCTAGGTGGGAAACTGAGGCATCACTGGGACTAAGCCCGAGGCAGTCTGGTCCCAGAGGCCATGTGCTTAAAAACCCTCAATAAATGGGAGTGGTTGTAGTTACTATGGCCCTGTGGTTATTCCTGTTACCTCTGTGGCCTGATCTCCGAGCCACGCTGAATTGCCAAAATTCACATGAGCAGCCAGACATAATGAAAAGTAATTATATTGTTTACTGGAGTCTCTCAAGGTATATTCAAGGTCACCCCAAAATGTAGTCCCCAAGCTTATGAGCACCCCTTCTCCTCTCCCTCCCACTCGCTCATCACCCACTCTGGCTGCGGCCCCTTTCCCTTCAAATCTATTCCCGCATGAAAGCCCTCCAGCCCCTCCGCACCTTACTCTCCCCCAAGAAAGAATTCTTCCTTCTGAGAGGGGCCCAGGGGCACCGGCTGACCGGCTGACCGTGTGGGGTTCTCTGCTATGAGCAGGGGAGCACATGCCTGGTAATGCTCCCACTTCCCACTTGGGGCGTTTTTGTCCTGCCCTGTTGTGGAAAGGCCTCGGCCCTTCCGATCCTTTCAGGAGTTCTGATTTACTTCGAGAGATTCCCAGAACCATCGGGCGGGCTGAAGAAGCCCCAAAGTTCCAGGAAGGCAGTGGCTTTTGGGAACTGCCATTTCCACCTGGGTGCTCCCATAGGCCCGTCTAGTTCGTAGTCCAACACTGAAGTCCCTCCCGCCTCCTACCTGCCCGCGCCCCCAGGTCCCACCGCAGTCAAAGCAGCACGGCTCCGAGTCCTTGCGGGGGCCTCTCCCTCCCTCACTGCCATGTCCGACCAACAGCTCCATGGACTCTCCTACCCAGTCATCTCCCATGTCCCCCCACTCCAGCGCCCTGAGCCCTCCGCCCTCTGCCCCAGCCTCAGCGCTCCTTCCCCCAAGCCCAAGCCCGGAACCTGGGCATGTTCCTTCTCTCCTTCCACACCCAACGCTAATTGGTTCTGAGTCCCGAGAGTCCTCTCATTCCAGCCTCTTCTCTCCATTCCCACTGTCCCCACTGTCCAGGCCCTTGCCCTCTCTGGCGGGCTTCCCAGACTCCAGCCTCCTCTCTCTCCAGCACACCCAACATGGGGCAGAGAGAGGATCTTCCTTCAGGCCACTGGGCAGGGGTCCTGTCTGTTCACGGTCATCTTCCGGTCACCTGTCAGTACTAGAGCTGGGACCACACCCAGCTCTGGTCTGCATTCAGAGCCCATTGTCTCAGCAGCGCTGTCACAGTGAATCGCGGTCCCCATCCCTGGAGCAGCCACAACCACGTGCCTAACCTAAGATGCAGAAGGGCATCGGCCCCAGCATCACCCTGATTCTTGTGTCCTGGATGTCGGAATCTTCGCCTGGAGCCCACCGTGGCTGCCGGGCAGAGGCCTTCCGTCTTTGGGAAGGTGATGCGTGCCCCGCTGCCCCAACTCTCCTTCCTCCTGAGCCCCAACATTCCAACCACCCAGCCCGGCTGCAGCCCACTGCACCGAACCAGAGCCAGACGTCCAGGGCTGGTGGCTTCCACACCTCCCAGTGGGGACTCCACGTCAGCCCTCCACTTGCTGAGTAGCAATCCCCTCCGTTGGCAGAGCCCTTGTTTACAGAGCGCTTTTCCTTCCCTTCCTTCCTTCCTTTCTTTTTCTTTCTTTCTTTCTTTCTTTCTTTCTTTCTTTCTTTCTTTCTTTCTTTCTTTCTTTCTTTCTTTCTTTCTTTCTTTCTGTCTTTCTTTCTTTCTTTCTTCTTCTTCTTCTTCTTCTTCTCCCTCCCTCCCTCCCTCCCTTCCTTCCTTCCTTCCTTCCTTCCTTCCTTTTTAAAAGAACATTCGTTGAGGCTCTTGTGTGCTGGGCGCTGGGCTGTGTGTTCTCTCCTCTGTCTCTCCTAAATCCCCACCGTTCCCTGGCCAGCTGGGCATTCTGATCCTCATTTACCGATGAGAATCCGAGGCCCTGGAAAGTTCTACATTCATTAAGGACATGAGAAGCAGGAAGAGGCAACTGAGGGGTCCGTGCTTTCCAACTGTGCCCTCAGGGGGCTGAGAGATGCTCCCGCCAGTGTTCCTACTGGAGGGGAAGGCAAGGGCATCACCACGGGGCCTTTCCTGCGTCCACTGCCTTGCTCTCAGCTTCCTGTTTAGAGTCCCAGGCTTTGGGTGACCGAGGGAGAGAAGCCGCTGGAATGACTGCTACGGCTACAGTAATCAGCCCTGACCACCATGATAAACGATAAAATTAGTGACCGTGAACTGAATGCGTGTTAACTTACACGATCATTATAACCACCTAGAAGACTGATGCTATCATCCTCCCCACCTTACAGACGAAGAAATTGAGGCACAGAGAGGTTTAGCAACTCGCTCAAGGTCACCAAGCTAATGAGTAGTTGGTGTGAGGATTGAACCCGGGCAGTCCGATCCAGACTCCAGAACCACGACCCCCAAGCTGACCTGAATGGGAGGTTTGGGAAGCGTAAATTGAGAGTCGGGGTCTCGCTGTGAGTGGCTGGCAAAGCCATGACCTGGTGGGACCCGCAGCCTGGGGCTGCTTTGTGCCTCTGTTTCCCTGGCTGCAGTGCCGGCTCTGCCTGCCTCTCTCCCCACGCACTCAGCCTAATTAATGCTCGGGAAGTGCGACGTGCCTTGTTTGACAGCTGTTTCTAGAGCACAAACATTTCTCTTCTCTTCTTCTCAGACTCTCCAGGAAAGCAAGCGCTTCCCAGCTCAGAAATGTGCATCAACAATATTTTACTACTTCCTCTAGTTTTCTTCTTTTCTTGATGCTCGGACGTCCTGGGGGCCTTGCTGGGGGCGGAGAGGCAGGTCCTCCTGGGCCAGCGGATCCCTAGACAGAGCAAACAACTCCCCTTCTTCAAGTGTGCCTTCCATGCACACAGCCACCAGCCCAGAGCCAGACCCCCAGCTGCCTCCTTCCTGGGGCTCTCACTTGTCACCCTCTGCCCCAGTCACCCTGGGCCAGGCACCAGGCAAGCGGGGACATTCTTTACACCCCAGCGTCTGCTGAAATTATTGCCACCAGCCAATCCTAAACCTGTTTAGCCTGCTTGGCCTGCCTCACCCATTCCTTCCTGACCACGACAAAGCCTCTGGCCCATGTTTCCCCTTGCCCATCTGCCCCCCGCCTGACCGTGGTGCTTTCTCCTGTGGTCCTACAGGCCACGCTCCTTCCTCTGTGGAGCCTTGACTGTGTCCTCCAGCTGCAGTCACCCCCTGATCTGTTGGCCTCACCATCCCTGAATAGCAATAAATCCTACACTTAAAACAAAATGCCTCAGCTTGCCCTTGGGGAGGGGTAGCCCACTCAGAGGGGCACCTACAATATCCTGGATCTCTCACTGGGGACCCATCCCTGACCACCTCCGAAGCCCCCTCCTGCCTGGCAGAACCTTATCTCCTTACCTCTGCCTCAGTGAGAGAAGTCTCATGCCATAGTGGCTAAGAGTGTGTGTTCAAGGCCCAGCCAAGCCACCCCCAGGCTGTGCACACCTGAGCCAGTCAATTAACATCTCTCTGCCTCAGTTTCCCCAACCATAGAATAGGAAAATAATTCCAACCTCACATTTTTCTTCAGTAATGCCTGGGCCCCCCATTGGTTAGAAACTATTACAAGGACCCTAAGAGGTAGGCATCAGCACCCCCATTCTGCAGATGGAAGAACCAAAGTTCTGAGAGGCATATGTCTACCCCCAGGTCAGGTGGTAAGAAATGAGTAGAGCCACAGAGCAGGCCTGTTTCACTGTGCCTCCCCTCTCCCAGCGGCAGCGCGGGGACAAGGGTGGGACACACATGGCGTCCAGGACCAAACCTCAGAGAGGCGCTCACCCCCATGTTCGGGTCCCTGAGAGTGGGCACCTGCTGACACTTTAGAGACTGGATGCCTTACTCGCCTCACCCTAGTCCCTGCCCTGCCCACCACACACACACACACACACACACACACACACACACACACACACGGGCTGCCCTCCTCTCCCAGCCCTGCCCCCAACCTTGGTCTGGGCTCCTCATCTTAACCTACAGGGAAGGAAATGGTGTCCTGGTGACAACCTCTTAATATACACAGAAAGCTAAGGTTTGGATTTTTTTTTTTAATATTTTATTTTATTTGTTTTAGAGGGAGAGAGCGCGCCCAGGCGTGTGCGTGTAAGCAGGGGGAGGGGGCAGAGGGAGAGAGACAATCTTGTGCAGACTCTGCATCGGGCTCTGATCTCTTACAAACCTGAGATCATGACCTGACCCGAAATCAGGAGTCAGACACTTAACCAACTGAGGCACCCAGGCGCCCCCAAAGACTTTGGGGGCGTGTGTGTGTGTGTGTGTGTGTGTGTGCATGTGTTGGAGGGAAATCAGGGCGTTGCAGAACTGGATGGACTCCCTTGCAGAGTGGTCAGCCCAGAACTCCACCCACCACCAAGGGTTGGGAGGCGTGGGCTCCAGGGAAGTTTGTTCCATGCTTTCCCGCATTTTGATGTTGGGAAGAGCCCTGAGTGATACCAGCCCCCCTTGGCCCTGGCTTACGCATGTAACCCTAATGAAATAGCAGCCTCTGTGGTCCAGTCTCACAGCAAGGCCATGACCAAAGGCACCCAGCCCACCAACCAGAAAGTAATTTCAAAAGAATTCAAGTTCTTTGCATTTCTCCATCAGCAGGACACGTGGACCACGGCAGCAACTCTGAACTTCTCCACCGTCCTCACCCCCAGAAGGACACCTGGTGTGGCTTCTCCCCTGTGTCTCCAAGTCCCTACCCCTGAACTGTGGACTCTTCTTCCTCTGTCTTTCTTCTCCTTCCATGTCACAAAAGCCCAAGGAATCGGTCTGTCCCCCACCCCCGCCCAGAGTCCACCTCGGAGGTCGAGCTTCAAGAAACCTGAAGAGACACAACCAGAATTCTCTGCCAGGCTGAAAACACGCAGCATGTGATCACTTCTGCTTGTCACACAGATGGGGCCTCTTTGTATCTTCTCAGCAGAGCGCTCCTTCTGCCGTGTCCCCACCTCCACCCCAAGGACTCCATCCATCTCGTTTCCCACCTGCGACATTCAATCCACCAGGAAATGTGGCACTTGTGCCTCCAAACACATCGTGATGTTTTTGCCCACCTTTGTCTCCTCTGCGGCTGCTGTCGGTTCCTGCAGTAACCTCCCGACTGGCCTCCCTGCCTCTACTGGCTCCCCTTGGGTAGTGTCAATTCTCCCCATGGCAGCCAGAGCCTCTCCTAACAAACGCAACTCGGATCATGCCATTCCTCTGTTCAGAATGTTCCAGTGCCTTCCCAGGTCCCCAGAATGAGTCCAAACCCCTCAGCAGGGCCTCCAAGATTTTCCATGATTGGATTCCCGCGGGCTCCTTCTTGTTCAATGTTCAGCTTGAAAGGTGCTTCCTCGGAGACCCTGCTCTGGTAGTTGTCTCTGATGGCGGTGGTCCCCCTGCCTCAATGCCCCTCTCAGTCTTTCATATGTCATTCTCTTTTGTGGACTTCGTAGTTTCCTGTTTCCTTTTTCATTTCCCACCTGGCTTAAACAATGATGACTTTTCTATTTTTCATAATGGGGTCCAGAGGTTGGGTGGGTTCCAGGTATAACATGATCAGGACTCTGGCTCAATATCTCTATAGTTACCTCGACCCAGCCCTTCTCGAAGTGTGGGACTTATTCTTAGGCTGGCTTCTCTCATTAGCATGCAATGGCTGCCCACAGCACTGGGAGCAAAAGGATTCCCTGTTTCCACCCAGTAAGAGAGAGAGAAAAATAGAGAATCTCCCCCCCCCCCCATGAGATGTTTCCTCCAGTCTGCCAGGACCACCCATTGGAATGCCATGTGTTAATTAGCTTAAGCCTAGGCTCCTAACCAATTCCTGGAAACCATAACTATGTCTGATGGCTCTAACCAGGCCAAGTGTGCCTGGTCCTGGGGATAGGGTCTGTTCCTCTATAGAAATGGGCTTCAACAGGGAAGGGTGAATGCTTGAACAAAACAGGACTGTCCTTAGGAAGTGTCCTCAAGAAAGGAGAATGGGGAGCAGATTTTGGGAAGGCAGTCAATAAGATTCACCATATCATTATTATTCCCACATCACAGATGTTCCAGCATCTGCCCAGAGAGGTTGGGTTAGGTGCATAAGATCATAGAACTCGTGTCCGGGGAAACCTGTCTTGGTTTCTCTAACTCCAGAGCTCCTAGTGACCAGACTGAAAGCCTTCCCAGTCTTCTTAGGTCCCAGGACAAGGGTGTGTCCAGTGTTTTCCACTCTTTGGGACAGTAAAGTGGCAGGATCCTTCTAGTGATGCAGCAATACTGGGAACCCTGACTCTGCCATCACCCAGCATGCCGCTGCTTGGGAGAGTGGGGTTCTCCCTCATCTTCTCAGGGTCTCTAAGTCCTCCCCTTCCCTGGAGGTCTGGGCTAGGTCCCCAGGTTCCAGGGGCATCCACAGTCCGCCTAGGCCTGGGGATGTCCCATCTCTGTGCTCCTAGACTGCTGTCTTCCCTAAGTAAAATTCCTCCCTGGGACTCTTCCCCCTGCCTCTCCCAGACTGCCATCCCTTCAAGGTAGGAACCATAGGGATCTGCCCCAGCCTCTCTGCTCACTGTACTTCTCCTTGCACTCTCTGTTCCAGTGCTGCTCCCTGTCACCTCCACGGATTTGCACAAGCCATTCCCTCTGCTTGAAGCACCATGTCCCGGTTTCTCCTGCTTCTCTCCCCAACCTTCACCCCTCCTTCAGCATCCCTCACTTCTCAGTTTGTAGCCCTGGAAAATTATTTCCCTTTGCTTCAGTTTTCTTGTCTGAGAAGCAAAGGTAACAATAGAATCATTTTGGAAGTTAAATGAGAAAATCTATGTAGAGTACTTAGAATGCTGTTTGGCCCATAGTAAGTGCTCATGGAAATTTTGCTGTTACGATCATTATTATCCATATCATCCTTTAAGTCTGAGGGGTTTTTTTCTGGGTTTTGTTTTGGCTTTGGTTTTGGTTTTGGGGGTTATTTTTAGAGAGAGAGCAACTGTGTGCATGAGCAGGGGTGGGGGGCAGGGAGGAGCACAGAGAGAGGGAAAGAGAGAATATCAAGCAGGATCCATGCCCAGCACAGAGCCCAACTTGGGGTTCCAACTCATAACCCTGAGTTTGTGACCTAAGCCAAAATCAAGAGTCGGACACTTAACCAACTGAGCCAGCTTAGGTCTGAGTTTGAACACTATTTCCTCCAGCAAGCCCTCCTCTGTCTCTCTCTCCGAGGTCAGAGTTACTCACCCTGCTGCATGACCCTGTGCATTGTGTTTAGGGTAAGAACCCATCACTCTTAACACTGAAGTAACTACTTCCTCTACTATCCCTGAGAGCAGAGACGACCTTGTCTCTCTTGCATCTTCAGTGCCTAACACATTGCCTGCCACATTGTCACAAATGAGTAGACACTCAAGAGAAAGCAAACTAGGGACAACAGAGCAGGCAATAACTCTCTGTACCCCCTGAGTCACTGGGCCACCGGTAGATTCACCACAGTGGTGACAAGGATTTCCTTCTGCTTGGGGAAGTAGGGGGGTGCCCGCCCCCTGGTAAGCACCAGCCCGGAGTTTAGCATTCAAGGCCTGATTAGACTTTCTCTTCTCCCCAGCCTGCCTTTCACAACAGATGCCTCTCCCTTCCAATCAGCCCTCTCTGCTGCTACACCTGGAGCTTCATCAAAGGACCCTGATTTCCCTCCTGCCCCCCAAACCCATCAGACATATGCTGGCTGCCAACAGGGATTGACCCACCCCTCCTGCTGGGCTCTACTCTGACAGGGAAATCAAGCCTGGTGTCACAGCCCCACCCTCCCCAGTCCTCCCAAGAACCACACACATGGTTCACGAAAATACAAATAATCCATGCAGGCAGATGGGAATCTGGGCAAAGATAAGGACCCCCTCTGGCTGAGCAGGGTGTCTCCAGAGAAACACCACTATCACACATCGGTGCACTTGCATGCACATGTGCGTGCACACACACACACACACCCATACACACACATGCCAGACCAGCATCTCCCAGGGAAAAGTCAATACCACTTCTCATATACCTGGAAGAACTCCTCAGAACCCTGGCTGAGGGCAGACTTCCTCGCACTTCCAGGAGGAGTGGGAATTCCCACTCACTCCACCATCCATCCTTTTCTCTGGTCACTGGGCATATTCACTCTTTCTGAGTTGAAGAAGAAATGGGTTTGGAGGCATGTTTTTATCTGTTAAGAGCTGATTCCCCTGAAGTACATCACTTAACCTCTCTGAGCCTTAATGTCCTCTGAAATATGGGCAACAGTTCCCCCACCGCCATAATGGTAGTTATTGTTAGTTGAGTCTTACTACATATCGGCCTCTGTTGGCAGAGCTTTACATATATTAACTTGCTAAATCCTTAAACAACCTTCTAAAGCAAGTATTATTATTCCTATTCTCTTTCTACAAATGCGGACGTGAAGCCTTACTGAGAAGCCCTGTATTTTCCAGAGCCAGGGCTCAACCCCAGCTGGGCCCCAGCCTACGGTGAAATACTGCCATTCCCATGGACCCATAGTGTGGCGGGGACAGAGGGACACAGAAAAAGGGACAAGGAGCCATCCATTGGCAAGGAAGCCAACCCTGTCCTTTGGAAATGAGGGCAGCCAGCTGCTTAGGCCAGCTGGGCGACACAGTGCAGAGTGAACACAATGACCCTGACAGGAAGGAGGAACGGTACCGACTCTAGATAGGCATGGGGTATCTCTACCTGCCCATGATTCCCACCTCCAACTGCCTTGAACATTCCTTCAGTCATTCCACAAACTTCCATTGGAGCCCTACTGCATGCCAGGCTCCAAAGTAGGGCCCCCCGACAGTCCCCTGCCCTCACCCCATTACTACAACCCAGAAAGCCCCACTTAGGCAACACTCTCCAGGGGCCAGTTGGACCTCCCTGACCAGCCCCCAGGCCTGGGCAAAGCCAGAGATGTGTGAGGGACGTGGGCATCATCCCCATCCTTCAGTGGGGAGCCCCTCACTGCCACTCGGCTGTGTCCTCCTAGGAGGGAACCTGCAGAAGATCAGGGCACAAGGCTGACCTGTAGACTGCAGCCAGGCAGGGAAGCCTCCTGGAGTGTGGAGGGTTCAATGTGCAGGGGCACGAGGAGCAAATTCTTGTCTCCGTGGGAGCAAAGAAGGAATAGACCCTCTTTTTCCAGCAGATGATTCCCTTGTCCTGACAACTCTCTGTTCTCTCAAATCCCTACACTGACAGGATAATGGAGGGTTTGCAAGGAGAAAAGTCAGAAGATGGGTGTTTAACACTTGAATATGCCACCTGTTAATTAGCTGTGTGACCTTGGGCAAAGTCCTCTTGGGGCCTCAATTCCCTCTCTGGTGAAGTGCATCAGCACCGTATGCCAGTCCACTGCTGGGTCCATGGCAGACATTGCTAATTCATCCATCCAACAAATGTATTTATCATCACAGGGTACCACCTGTGTCCCAGGTGGTGTCCTGGGCACTGACTAGAGATATGATAATTTAAAAGACAGAGCTCTTCTCTGCTCTAATGGAGCTTATATTCACTTTATTCTTATTCATGGAGCCTAGATACGGTCTCCGACTCTCTCTCAACACAGCCTTCAAGGCAGCCACTAAATAATCAGATTAGCTTGAGAGATGAGCTTCGTATCGGTCAGGGTTCTCCGGAGAAACAGAACAAATAAGATATAGGTACAGATATAGATACAGACACAGATTTATAGAGAGATTTATTTTAAGGAATTGGCTCATGCAATTGAGGAGGCTCAAACATGTAAAATTTATAGGGTAGGTCAGCAGGCTGAAAACCCAGGCAGGGTTTGAATGTTACGATCTTGAAGCAGAGGACTTGTCCAATTTTTCCCTCTTAGGGCCTTTAACTGATTGGGTGATCCGATTACCCCATTATTGAAAGTAATCTTTTTTACTTAAAGATAACTGATTGGAGATGTTAATCACACCTATAAAATACCCTCACAGCAACATCTAGACTGGTGTTTGGCTGAACAACTGGGTGCTGTAGCCTCGCCAAGTTGACACATAAAACCTATCACAAACCCTATTTCCTATCCCTAGGAATTATCTCTAAGCAAACGTTCAGCATTGAGTCTGGGGTTCAAAGCCTTTGATTCTATGCTGTTCTCGGGATAGTGCTTTCAGCTGGCTGTGAGCGAAGTAGTTAAGAGTCCACTTAAGTCCCTTCAACAGAAGTGAGGAAGGAGCACTTCCGGTAGGACAGTTTAGATAATCATGTCCATAGCACCTCTCAGGATGTTTTTTAAAATGATCGTTATTGATTATCAACCAAGAACAGTTTCTTCTTGTTTAACCCAGAACTTGGGAATGGACAGCCCTTGTGATTTTCAGAAGACTCTGCTTTAAGGCAACGGGATTTTTTCCAGGTCAGTGAAATCTTTCTCCCCCACACCTGCCCTTTCTAGTGGCATGTGATTTATGCTCATCTGAGCCACTAAGGGAGGGGATAAGAAAAAAAATCAGAGCACTGCCATGAGCCAGGTCCTGTGCTAGGGTCTTGATTGGTCAGGCATAGTCTAAGTTATGCTGCAGTAATAAATATCCCTGGACTCTCAGGGCCTCAACACAACAAAAGTTTCTTTCTCTCTGTTGTTTTGTGTCTAATGCAGGCTAGCAGGTGGCTCTTTGCTCCAGAGTCACTCAGGAACACAGGCTGGAGGTGCCATCACTTGGTGATGCTACTATCCCAACATGTGGCTTCCAGAGTCTCCATGGTAAGCTAAGAGATAGTGTGGAGAAGTGACACCTGCTTTTAAATGCGCTGGCCTGCAATGGCACATCTACTCATATTCCATTGGCTAGAACTAGTCACATGACCCTGACTGACTGCAAAGGGGGCTGGGAATTGTAGTCTTCTATATGTCCAGAAAGGGGAGTTGAAAACCAGATCTGCTAAGGGTCTCTCTTTTGATCCAGGTGCAAGAATTTTAGTGTGGGGATGTTCAAGGGCTATTTTTGGCAGCTCCAAAATCTTTTGTCATGCCCCTCCTGGTTCTCAACCTGTGTCCTGGGACACACCCACCCACAGGCAGTGATCCCCAAGCTATTAGTTGTTTAAAAAAAAAAAAAGTCAGGGTGTGAAAATTTGCAAGTTAATTGCTCTGCTAAAGAATATATGAATTAGAGTAAGTTCAAGGTTAACCCCAGAAGGGCAACAGTGTCTGGGAGAGTGTGAACGGGATGGGCATTAGAATAGGAACAAAGATCCATGAGGGATGTTTTTCCCTTGGGAATCTGAGTCTTCCCATACCGGCTGGAAACCACTGCTCTTCACAGCTGAGGTTTCCGGTCAAATGCCCCACAGAGCAGCAGCATTTCTATGTGACCATCGGAGAGGAGCAGGCAACAGTCATCTCGACTGATAGCACTGTAGTCCTCTGGCCACACTCAGGACAGAGCAGCGAGGGGCAGAGCCAGAGAGTCAGGTCCATCTTCAAATCCTGGCTCTGCTCAGCAATAAGATTGTTGTCCTGCCCCTCGATGTCCTGAGCCTTGGTTTCCCCCACTATAAAATGGGGAGAAGAGTCTACTTCCTAAGATCGTTGAGAGGACCAAACGGGAAAATGCCGGGGAAGCTCCTAGCACATGCGGGGCTGTCTCTTCCCCCTTTCCCCTCCCTGTCTGGTGGCCGTTTGGCAGGAGGCTGTGTGTTGGTGTGCGCCATTAGAAACCCGGAGGGAGTTGCTGGAGCCACCTTACCTGCTGGGGGATATTTTGAAATGCAGTATTGAGAGAAGAAAACAGGAACGAGTTTAAATATCCGAGAACAGGAGATCGGTTAAATAAACTCATTCAGATTGATGAAGATTATGCTGCCAAATGTTTCCAAGGAAGTTGAAGTAGCAAAGGAAATGTTTATGATACAATTTCAAGAAGAAAAAAATCAGGGCACAATATGGTATATGCAAGATGGTATCGAGTTGGCAAACACAGGGGTTCTGCAGCCCCCCGGGAAAAACATGCTATGGGTCCTCGGATGAGTCATTAACCTTTTCTTTACATTGTGTTTTGTTTCGGCTTTATTATGTGTTGCAACTTCAGTTTTTCTAGTATTTAATTTCATATTTTAGAAAACGGCAAATTATAATGAGCAAAGTATCCCTTTCTTTCAAGATGTGGATGTGGGGGCACCTGGCTGGCTCAGTTGGTGGAGCATGTGACTTGATCTTGGGGGTGTGGGTTCGAGCCCCACATTGGGTGTAGGGATTACTTTAAAAAAGTAAAATATATTTTTAAAAATGTGAATGTGGCATTTCCATAGGTGCCGGTTATACCAGCGTGTCCAAGATGTGGCTGTTAGATGCTGGATGGCATTGGACCAGCAAGGCATGGAATGGGAAGCAGCAAGCACCATGGGAAAGGCAGAGCTGAACTTGACCCCTTCCAGGCGTCTTTCTAGCTGTGTGATCTTGAACTTTTTGGAGCTCTGGGGTGCACATGCATCAGATAGAGATGAGAATCCCACCTCCCCATGGACCTACATAAGCCACCTAGCAACATCTTTGGCACAAAGGAGATGCCTGGAGCTGGGGCTCCATAGATTCAAATGTTTTTCCTTCTCTACATCCCGTGAGTATTTCTGGGGCGGGGGCTGCCCCCCTCCCAGATCAGGACACTGGCAGCTGCTGCGGACGCCTCTTACCGGGATTGATGAGCGAGTTTCTCTCACCAGTGTTTACTTCCCACCAGCATGGTTCCAGTCCCTGCATCGTGAGCACTTCCCCCAAGGCCCTTGCTGCCTGAAAATGCATCACAGCCCTCTGGGCGAGTCCCGGGATGTTGCTATCAACAGCTTCATCTTCAAAGCAAGGTCAAGGAGCAGCAGCTTCCTTCGCCAGAGCCTTGAAGTCCAGGCCCCAGCAAGCAGGGCAGTTGGACAAGATGACCTTGAAAGATCCCTTCTGAACCGAGGGTCTGAGATGCCCGTCTTGCTTTCATCACAGTCTCCGGGAGGTAATGTGGACTGAGCCAGGCCTGCATGAGCTCTTGCTCGTCTAGAAGCCTCCCCTAAGCACACTGCTGACTGGGCTGGAGCCCCTCCCTTGATCCTATTCTACATCCTCAGTAGTATAAGTGCCTCGCAAATGACTGTCACCTCGTAGACCCTGAGCTCCTGGAGGGCAGGGACTGAGTCTTGTTCACCTTCACATTCCTGTACCCGACGTCAGATCTGGCACCGGGCAGGTGTCAAGAGATGTTTGATGAGGTAGTTAATCCCATTCCCTCCCCTTCAGACCTAGTATCTCACCAGGCTTAGCCGTGGCTCCCCCAGAAGGGATCAGAGTATATGACAGCGTATCTCTGTGCTAGGCACCTGCTAAACTTTTTACCCGTTTTAATTCCCCAGAGTGCCTTAGGAGGTAGGTGTCATTGCCCCCATTTTACAGATGAAAACACCGAGGCTGGGAGCGCTTAAATGACTTGCCAAGCAAGTGACAGAACAGGGACTCAAGCCAGGGGCTGGTGGCGCTAAGATTGGGCTTTTCAGCATTCCTCTCTGCCACCTCCCTGAGAGGCCTGGAGACTCTTGGCTAAGAATTTCTTAATAATGTCCCTTTGAAGACTATGGTCTAAAAATATATCTATTTTTAAACAACTTCAATGAAGTGTAATTGACATATCATGAAATTCACCCATTTTAAGTACAGAATTCAGTGGGTTTTTAGTAAATTTTATGGGTTTGTTCAACAATCATCACAATCTAACTTAAGAATACTTCTGTCATTCTAGAAAGAAACCGCGTGCCCATTATTGGTCGCTACCTGTTCCCACTACCAGCCCCCAGCAGCCACTCATCTTCTTCCCGTCTCTACCAGTTTGCCTTTTTGGGACATTTCATAGAAACGGAATCATAAGACACATAGTCCTTCGCATCCATCTTCCATCACTATCTCAGACAGTGTTTTGAGGTCCCTCCAAATCGTAGCACATGCCAGCCCTTTGGTCCTTCTCACTGACAGATAGGGTCGGATGTGTAGACCACATTTTGCTTCTCCATCCCCTTGATGGACGTTCAGGTTGTTTCCAGCTTGGGGCGATTATGAGTAATGATGCTGCTATCAGTGTTCACATGAAGGTCATTGAGTGAGCTTAAGTTTTCCTTTCTCATGGGGAGATTCCTCGGATTGGAATGTTTAGGTCAAATGGTAAAGTTACACTTCACTTTTTTTAGAAACCGACAAGCTATTTCCCGAAGTGGCTGCGCCCTCGTACGTTCCCGCCAGCAGGTTCTCCGCAGCATCGCCGACACTTGGTATTACCCGGTTTTTTGGTTTTGGGGTTTTGGTTTCTTATTACAGCCAATCTCCTGGGTGTGACGTGGTGTTTTGTTGCGGTTTGTGGTTTGAATTTCCCTTTTTTAATGACTGATGATGTTGAGCTTTTTTTCTTGTACTTATTGGCTATTTGTATATCTCCTCTGGTGAAATATCTATTAAAACCTCTTGCCCGGGGCGCCTGGGTGGCACAGCAGTTGGGTGTCTGCCTTCGGCTCAGGGCGTGATCCCGGCGTTGTGGGATCGAGCCCCACGTCAGGCTCCTCCGCTGGGAGCCTGCTTCTTCCTCTCCCACTCCCCCTGCTTGTGTTCCCTCTCTCTCTGGCTGTCTCTATCTCTGTCGAATAAATAAATAAAATCTTTTAAAAAAAAAAAACCTCTTGCCCATTTTTAATTGGGTTGTTTTCTTGTTGCTGTGTTGTGAGATCTGTTGTTGTTGTTTTTCTTTTTTCTATTAAAGGCACATTCTCATAACTGCTTTGGGGAGAAGAAGAGAGGAGCTTATTAGGTGGGAAAACAGATCTGAGTTTAATCTTAACTCTGCCACTTTCAGGATCTGGGATTTCAGACAAGTGCCTTCATTCCCTCTGTTTCAATCTCTTCCATGGCAGAGCAGTAATAACAATCTCGAAGGGCCATGGCGCACACAGCTGCGATAAAGCAAACAAAACATCGACGCAAAGTAAGGGCTCATCTTCTATTCGCTCATAAGTATTTATTGATCCCAGCTCTGTGCTGAACACAGTGCTGAAGCTGGGTGTAGGGCAGGGGGCCAGGCAAGCAGGCAAGTCCCTGCCCCCACGGAGATCGCATCCCAGAGAGAGAAACTAGCAATAAATGAATCCACAAAATAAATGTATAGTCTAAAGTCAGGGAATGATAACTCACAGGTGAGGGCCGAGGTAAGGGAACAAGGTGTGGCCAGGACCAACCCGGCGCCTTCTCGGGTAAAGTGGTTATTAGTTAGAACACAGGTTTGTCTGAATGCATCATCCATGGTCCAACATAACAGTGACTTAAACAAAATAAAAGTTGCTTGTCTCTCACTCATCACCATTCGATGGCTCCGCTCTTCAAGGTCAACCGGGCACCCCGACCCCTCTCCATCGTGGCTATGCCTTCCCTAGAGCCGAGCCCTCCTCCAAACCATCCACAGTGGCTGACCTCCTCGTCCACACTGCATGCCACCAGAGGAGGAAGCGAGGAGAAGGGGCACACACCCTCCCTCCAGGAAGTGCCTGAAAGTTGCTCACACACCCTGCCCTCGCATTCCATCGGCCAGCACTCAGTCACATGGCCACACCTGCCTGGGACTGGGAAGGCGAACCAGGAAATAGAATCTTTATTCTGGTGCCCAGCCAGGTGCCCAGCTAAAGGCATTCTATCACCTCGAGTTAAAGGGACAGAAGATATTGGAGGAGAGCAAACCATCGCGGTCATGGGTGGTCAGGGAAGACTCCTCGGAGGAGGAGGTGGTTGAGCGAAAACGCAAGTGAAGTGGAGGAGGGAGCCGTGCAAGGCTCTGGGGGAAGAGCATTCCATAGCAGAGTCAACGGTGGTTGCAAAGGTCGGGAACAGATTTGGGCATTGGAGGGAAACCAAGAAGGCCACAGTGGCCGGAATGGAGGAAGCAAGGAGTGGCTTGGTAGAAACAGGAGTCTGGAGAAGTGGTGGGGCCAGACGACGGAGATCACGCTGAGAAGCTTAGACTGTGCTCCAGAAGCAGGAATCCTGTGAGTCCAGGGCTGGCATGGTCTGCGTGATGCCATTTTACAGGGACCACTCAGGCGAGAGCTTGCGCTGGGGTGGAAGGTGAGACGCGATCAGCATGGGGTGTATTTCAGAGGGAGAGTCGACAGGACTTGCTGAGATGAGCTGGATGTAGGATATGCAGAAGCGAGAAGAATCAAGGGGGCTCCTTTTATTTTTCCAACCGAGGTTTTATTCTCTGAGACCAACCGCGATGACACCGAGCACTACAGAATCAAAAAGTCAGCTCACGCCCCTCTTCTGCTCCAGACCCACAAGCCACTCCCAGCTGGTAGGACGCAATCCAAGCCCCGTGCAATGATCCAGGCCCTCCCACCAGGTCATCAGAACCACCCTGCGGGCCAGACGCTGCCCCCGGCCCGCCACTGTGCTATAGATGCCGAGACCACGCTAGGAGCCTGAAGTGGTAGCGAAAGCAGCACACCCTGTGAGTGGCGGATGCAGGACTTGGGGCAGACTTCTGGTCCCACCTCTGACTTACTCAGCCAAGCTCAATGGGATCCTGTCCCCCATGAGGCTGGGCAGGTGTTGATGGAATCGTGCTGCTGTTTACACCGGGTCCGGTTTTCCCGGTGTCCCTCCAGCCTCTGCCTCCACACACACATGCATGCACACATGCACACACACACACAGCCCTTCACATGCACACATGTGCTGCATACACGTGCATACACGTGCACGCAGACACATACATGCCTTCATGCACACGTGTGCACACACATGCAGACATGCGAATGTCATGCACACATGTGTGACGCACACATGTGTATGGGTACACACACGTGCACACAAGCACACGCACACCAGCCTCCGGGCCCTTGCCCCTGCTGCTTCTGACTCTTCCACTATCAGCCCAGCAGGGCGTTCAGCACGCCCGGCTAAAATGGCCACAACTCCATCACCTTCAGAGGCACGTTGGACACGTCTCTTAGTGGCGCATGGATATTCAGAGCTGCTTCTGCACGACAGGAGATTCTCTCCGAGCCCTCTGCACGGGCTGCAGTGTTCCCAAGATCCCTCAGATGGGGTTTGGGGGATCACTGGGGCCCTTAAGGCTCCTCACACGGCGTCTTTCCACAGGAGATGTACAATAAACACAGCTCGGGGGGCGCCTGGGTGGCTCAGTCTGCCTCGTTAAGCTTCTGCCTTCGGCTCAGGGCATGATCCGAGAGTCCTGGGATCGAGTCCCACATCAGGCTCCTCCACTGAGAGCCTGCTTCTTCCTCTCCCACTCCCCCTGCTTGTGTTCCCTCTCTTGCTGGCTGTCTCTCTCTCTCTCTCTGTCAAATAAATAAATAAAATCTTTAAAAATTAAATAAATAAATAAACAAACACACACAGCTCGGGGTGCCAAGAATCTTTCCCAGGCTGCCACCTTCGCCTGGTGGGCCCTCTGCTGGGCAGCTAACAGTGAGGGCCCTAGAACCACCTGCCTGAGTTCAAATCCTAGCTCGGCCACTTACTAGCTGTGTACCGTTTGGGCAAGAAGCTTAATTCTGTAAGCCTCAATGTCTTCCGCAGACTGCTGACCGTAGAGTCCCCAACACAAGGGATTCTTGAGAGAATTAAGGGCTTGGATTGGTGCCCAGAACATATAGTAAGTGCTAGATCATATTATTGTTATACTGGTGACCTCTTTCTGAGGTTGATCCTGACAAAACCTCCCTCTACTTCCAAGCAAACCAGACAAAATAATTCCCAGTTTGTGTCCACGTCTCCTCTCCTTTATCCATTGTTCTGCTTTAAAGCTTATCATGACCTACTTAAAGGTCATGTTTTCCCTTCCATCCTCAGCCTTAAGCCCACTTCTTTCTTTCCACCCTCCAGCCACTCTGACTTTCCAGCCTGCCTAAGTTATATTCCTGCCTCAGGGCCTTTGCACATCCCTCTAAGTCAGAAACGGTGTCTAAGAAAAAGACATCTGAAACTGGAGGATCAGGACTTGAACCCAGGCCCTCAGGTCATAGAGACTGAACCCTAAACCACTACACCAGTGGCCTCCCTCTTCTCTCTTGCCCTCGCACGGTGCCATGGATCCCACCTCTAGGGCATGTCCTTTGGATGTGTAACTGTCCGATGAAGGTCTGTTTCCCCTGGACTGGGAGCTCTATGCAGGCTGGGCTGGGGTGCATTTCACTCCTGCCGCATCCCTGGTGCTCAGCACTTAGCGCTTAGTACATGTTTATGATCCAATGGGTGAATGTCTGCCTGCCTCTACTCCATACGTGAGCCCCAGGCACAGAGACCGTGTCTTTTCATCTCTGCATCCCCAGTGCTCAGCCAAGTGCCCAGCCCTGGAAGTCATCACTGTGCTAGTGGAATTGAAATGGACCCATTTCCAGCATGTTCACCAGCCACCCTACCTGATAAACCCGCTCGCGTTTGAGCAGGACAACGACTGCCCCCAATACCCACATGTGTTCCTGCCTCCATAGCTGGTTCATTCCGTTCCTTCTTCCCAGGATGCCTTTCCTCTTTCTCCATCTGCTGGAAACTTCCTCAAAGCCTTCAAGGCCTTGGTAGACAAGCCCTCCTCCACCCTCCCCTCCAGGGCAGGTGTTGGGCTCTCTCCTCTGCAGGCGCATGGGGTGTTCACACCCCTGGTTGTGCCTTACCAGATGGTATTGTGACTTTTTCTTTCTGCTGAACTGTAAGCCTCCTGAGGGCAGAGTCTGTCTTATTCATTTTTTTTTAAGATTTTATTTATTTATTTGACAGAGAGAGACACAGCCAGCAAGAGGGAACACAAGCAGGGGGAATGGGAGAGGAAGAAGCAGGCTCCCAGCAGAGGAGCCCCATGCGGGGCTCAATCCCAGGACTCTGGGATCACACCCTGAGACGAAGGCAGATGCTCAACAACCGAGCCACCCAGGTGCCCCTGTCTTATTCATTTCTAACCCCAACCTGGGGGCCTCTGGGGACTCCCAGAGAACGTGCAATGTGTCAGAGGTGAATAGATGTAACAGGCATGCTTCAGAGAGTTCTTGGGGGGGGGGCAGATGCTGTTGGCCCCATTTTACAGAGGGGGAAATAGAGGACAGAGAGGTCAAGTTGCTTGTCCAAGAATAAAAGAGAAATTGCTCAGCCTTAAGCCCCCGCTGGTGGAGGTGGATGTTGCCACCCTGAACGGTGCAGATGGGAGGCGCTGCTGTGGTCGCTCCTTCCCTTGCCACGGAGCTGCCCGTGCTGGCCATCCTCTGTTCCAGAGCGCACGACAGCCTGTCGGAAGCACCGCGCCCCCAGAGCGGCCCTGAGAAAGAACACAGCTTCCCTGACGTTTCTCGACACCAAAGCCCTCCTCTGTTGGTGGCAACCAGCAAATCCCGGAGTGTGCGGGAGGAGAGCCCGCTCTTGGGCAGGGATTTGGAACAGCCAAGAAGGGCAGGAGAAGGGCTCTCGGGGAAGCCTAGGTGGCAGGTCACGTTCTGTCCCCGTGGGGGTATCAGGTCCCACAAAGCCCACCATGCTGGGTTTATTTACAGGCGTGAGTGGCGAGACATGAGCCCAGTTTCCAGACTCTAAGCAGATACAGGAGAATCGACTTTTCTGCTGAGTGGGGCGGGGCTGGGGCACACGGGGACCTGGGCAGATGGAGACAGGTCGCCAAGTCTCAGCTTCCCTCGAGAAAATGAGCCTGGATGCTAAGGGACACGGTAAAACCAGGAGAAACAAAACATGAGTAGCTTAGCCTGATGCCTCCCTTGGCCCTCAGACCCCACACGACTCCCTTCCTCCTTCCGTGCCAGGCTTGGAGGCGGCTCCACCCCAGAAGGGGTGCTGTACCGGGTCGGGGTGTCTTTGTGAGGTGGGAGATGCTGACAGAGAAGTGGGGGCCTCAACTAGGACCCCAGCCCTCCCACACTCCTGTGTTCCTGTCCTGTCGCTGCTGTCCCAAATCACGGAAGACAAAGGGGCTTTAACAACACGAATGTATGAGATGCTACAGTCCTGGAGGTCAGCGGTCTGACGCAGGTCTCGCTGGGCTAGAGTCAGGGTGTCTGCAGGCACTGGGGAGAATCTGCTTCCTCGTATTTTTCTAGATTTGAGGGACTGCCCACAGTCCTTGGCTGGTGGCCCCTTCCTCCATCTGCAGAGCCCACAATGGCCAGCTGGATCTTTCTCTCGGCTCATCATTCTGACCCTGACCCTCCTGCCTCCCTGGTCCACTTTTAGGGACCCTTGGGGGCACCTTGGGCCCACCCAGATAACCCTGGGTAATGTCTCCAACTTTAAGGTGGACCGATCCACAATTTTATTCCATCTGCAGACTTAATACCCCTTTGCCATGTAAACTCCGGTCACAAGTTCCAGGGACCCAGATGTGGATGTCTTTGGGGGGCCCTGACTCTGCTGGCACACCTCTCACCCAGATCCAGCCACTACTTGGGGGGCAGGCAGCTCACAATGATCTCATGTCTTCCTCCCGACAGCCCTGGGAGGTCAGGGATATCACACCTCTTCCTGAGGTTGCGACCCTGGAAAGCCAGGCCCCCTATGAGTTTTGGGGACCTGGGGCACTTCTGCCTTCTTTCATAAAAAAGGCTTTAAAAGCACGTTCTATGGCTGCACTGGTATGGACATGAATATCACCAGGGTAAATTACATTCTTCTTTTATTTCCGATTTTAAAAAGAAATTAGAACGAAGAGTGCCGTGGGCTCTCCGCACTGTGCCCACTGTGCCAGACGGATCACCAAACTCTGGGGACTGGCAAAGGAATGCCCAGGGTCACACGGCCAGCAAAGAGGCAGAGTGAGGGCTCATGCCTGGGGTTCCCCTGACTCCAGGACCCTGCTCACTTCCCCAGTCACCCCACCACATCATTAGTATCCAAACCACTCTGAGAAATCAGACTCAGAGCCACAGGAGCACTAAAGATTACGGGCCAGAGGCTCTTATCTAATGGAGATCCATGTGCCCAGAGAGGGATTGCAGTGTTCTCAGGGACGCACAGCAAGGCAGCACTGTAGCCAGGACGAGGACCTGGTCTCCCAACTGTCCATCAGGCGCTCTTCCCCATCCCCCTCTTTCTTCCACGTGCCAATCCCTCTGATCTGAGAAGGAGCCCAGCTCCTCCCCCACCCTGGATGCACACTTACGTACACACAAACACACACCTCTCTCTGTCGTCACACATGCAGTGTCAACCTCGACCACTGCTGGGCTGACTGTCCTTGATATCTGAGCTGGTTAGCATCCACCCAATGTCCTCATTTCACTGAGGCTGGAAGGGGGCCTGACCCGAAGCCGCTCCGCAGATCACCGAGACAGCCTGCACTCCAGCCCGACCCCAGTCCCGTACTCTCTGCCCTGCGGCCGTCTTGCTCACACATCCTCTCTGCAGCTAATCCCAGAAGTCAGGTGCCAGCCCGAGGGCCACCCTTGGCCCTCACCCAGCCCACAGGGGCAAAAGATCGTGTGACCAGAAGATCCTGAAAGAGCAGTTTCCGAGTCCTCAGTGTCCACCCTTGGCACCCTGGCTGCCTGCAGCCCAGACCCAGAGCAAGAAAAACCAGTTCCAGAGGCCTCCCTCCTGCCCCGACTTGAACTCCGCAGCGGTTGGTTGCCCAGGCGGGGGGCACGGGGCCGAGCCTGGGGTTCAGACCTCACGATGCAGACTGGCAGCATCCCCCCCCCCCAAATACCTCTGGTTTCCACTCCATGTCATTCATCCCCTCTGAGCCTCAGTTTCCCCACCTAGGAACGGTCATAGTACCTAGCTCTCGGGGTTGCTGCCGTTTGGGATCCATGCATGGCACTTGGCGAAAGCAAAATAAATATTACAACTTTCATTGTAACCATTAGTGATGGTTCGTTGTACACAAAGGAGCCAATGCTTAAGCTGGATCTTGAAGGCCAGGAGGTCGCGTTGGGCTGGCAAGGGACTAGCACAGCTCCCTAGGGCAATGGCCCAGGGGCAGAAGCCGAATCAGAGAGCAAGCAGAGGTTGGGGCCCTAAATGGAGACCCCGGTGGCCCCCAGCACACAGGGAGCCTCAGGTTCTCCACCTGCCGTCTCTGCACTGGGGGAACGTACTTTCATGATCTTGATCACGGGGGAGAATTTCCAGCTCCCCACCCATGTTACAGATGGGGAAACTGAGACCCAGAGAACAGGAGCCCCCTGCCCAAGAACACACACCGATTTCATGACAATGCCAGGACTCCTACCCAGAGCAACCTGACTTTTGAAGCAAATGGTTGAGCACCAACCTTCCACTGAGCTCTCCCAGCAACGGTTTTTTTCTCTTGTTTTGTTTTATTTCCAAGCCTTAGCCGACATCAGCTCAACACAATTGACTTGTCCCTGTAGCCCTGAGAATAGCTCAAAGAAAGAATGGATTGCCGAGCTCAGAGATGGCCGCCCCCCCACTCTCCTGCGGCACCCACGTCACCCCGACACAGCCCCCTGCTCTGGCCACGATCATGTACTTTCATCCCAGTCCGGCTGTTCGTTCCTACCTCCGAGCCTTTGCACAAGCTCTTCTGCCTCCCAGAATGCCTTTCTTCAGCAAGCGCTTTGGGAAACCACATCCCTTCCTTCCAGATGCAGCCCCTCCCAGCCTTCCCTGATGGTTCTTGGCCCCGAAGGTACCAGCTCATTGCCTCTCAGTATTTAAACCAATGAAAGGCTCAACCTGGGCTGTATTCGTTTGCTCTTGTCAACATGGTAACTCGTCTGTTTTCGTTTATTCATTTGTATTCAACAAATGTTTATGGAGGACCGACTACGAGCCAGACCGTCCCCGCATGCGCAGCCTGCCCTCCAGATGCATACCTTCTCGTGGAGAGGGTGTCACACGGAACCTCACAGCAGTTGGTTGGACAGGGGCCCCGTCTTTGTCTCAGGGTGCCTTCAGCCAGGCACCTGGCCAGCGGGGGAAAAGCCTCTCCCATCTCTGCCGATACTGTGGGGCTGAGGATGCTGGAGTTTTCGGAGCCATCTTGGCATCCCCTCCCAGGCGGCCACGGGGTTTGGGGGACGATAACCCCAGTTCTGCCACCTTTGAGCTGAGGGGTTTGGGCAGCGTCACTTCCTTCTGGGGCCTCCATTTCTCTTTTGTGAAACAGCACTCGGGGCTCCTCGCTTGCTCACTGGTTTGCTGCGGAATGCGGGCAGCAGCCTGCAAACACGTGGGGTGGGGAGGACAGTCGCAAGGGGTGGGATCCCGGAGCTCACCTCAGTGCCAAAAGCCTCGGCACTGGCTCATGGGTCTCCTCTGCATGGATTTGGGGCATCGCCTCCCTCTGTGCCATCTCGGTGTAACACAAGAGGGTTGGACTCGGGTCTCCGAGGTCCCTCCAGCTCTGGGAAGCTCTGAGAAGCTCTGATTACTGGCAAAGGGAGCCTGCTGCCCAGAAACCGTGGACTTGGAGGCTCTTCCCTGACAGGTTTGTGCTTCGTCTGCCCCCCGCCCTCCCCCTGGCCCCCGGGCTCCCAGGCAGTGATGGAAATGAAAACACAACCCCTCCGAAGAGGCACACTAAAATAAGCAGCATTCACCTGTTCACCTGTCACCGACTAGAGGAATGTGAAGCGAAACCACTCAGCAAGCGTTCCTGCGTCAAGGAGCCCGGAGCGCGGGGCTGGGACACAGTCTTTGAATCACAGCACCTGGGAAATTCGAGGGTCAGACAGAAAAGCACCATGCTCCTGGGAGGTGGTGATAATGGGGCACACCCGGGGGGCGTGGACGAGGAAACACAGTGTAGGTTCCCCCTTCTCCAAGCTGAAACTCTCCCCTCTCCTTTCCGCCGTTCTTGGTGACTGCTGATGAGGGGAGCCCCACACCTTGCATTATCCGGAATGTTCCCACCAAGGGAAGTCCTGCCTTGGTTCCTATCTCAATCTTTCTGGCTTTAAGGCCCAGAACCCATTTGGTCCCCATGTCATTGCCTCCCAGTGGGAGACTAAGCTGGCCACTTCAACCCCCCATACACTTTCAAGCGCTTAGAACCATCCCTGCACCTAGAGCTCTTGATTATGGCCCCCAGCCTCAGGGCCTTTGCATCCCGTGGGCCCTCTGCATCAACTGCCCTTTCCCTACCTTGTTTACCTGTCAAATCCCTCAAGACTCAGCTCTGGGAAGCCCTGCTCCCCCAAAGCCTGGGTTCTTTCCTCCTTGTTTCTATAACACCCTACGATGTGCTCTGATAGGATCCTCCCCCACTCAACTGTGAGTTTCTGGAGGGCTGGGGTGGGCCTACAAGGGCAGAGGGGAGGATAGATGCAGGGGTGAGGCTGAGCCTGCTAGCTGGGGAGATCTGGGCCTCTTGGGACTTCAGTTTCCCTATCTGCAAAGTAGGAACAATCCCTCTCCCAGTGGACTTTACATTAGCCCAGGAACTTGATACCAGCTTCTAGAACCAGCAAACCTCAGTGGCTCAACCGAATACCAGTTCACGGTCCTAATCTTCTACAGGCTGGGGGAGGGGCGAGCTGGGACACGTGGCCTCTGAGGTCACCGCTGCTGGGGTAGCAAGGAGGGAAGGCAGCACACTGGTTCTTCCCTGACTCAACCCAGCAGCCACTCAGATCAGCTCAGCTTGCCCTTCCTCAGCCATGCTCCACCGAATGCCCCCCACCCCCACTGCAGGGGGGGGTCTGGGAAATGTCGTTTTCCTGAGTGCCCAGGAAGAGGAAATGACCCCAGATTTGGTGGAACACATAGCCTTGTCTTGACCACGGGGTGGTATGATTAAATCATGAAGAATACGGAGTTCTTCCCCTGGGGACTGGCACATAGTAGTTGCTCAGTGAAGCTGTTTGTTCTCCATTTGTTTCTCCCTCCCCAGAACCAGGCTGGGGTCTGGCCCCTAGCATCCTATGGACGTTGGGTGCGGTGCCTCCAGCCCCTGGCCCTGGCTTCCCCGGCTCCTCTCCCTGCGGCATCGCCAGCCGCCCCGGCTCTCTGCAACTTGGCTGGGACCACTCTCCCCACCTTCTGCACCTGGGCGCCTGTCTCTTTGCAGAGCATTGATTTGCAATCAGCTCCAGCAGCTCTAATGGTCCAGGGAGGCCCCTGGCGGCACTGAGTTAGCTCGGTTTAGAGGCTCAGAGTTGTGGAACACAAACCTGTCCTACCTCTCAGGGGCCAGCACCGGCTCTCTAGTCTCTGGGAGAGACCAGAGTCAGCTGGGCGCTCAGGGCTGCGGAAGGAAGCTCCTCTCCTGGAGAGGCCACGGTCCACACCCAACCCCTCCCTGCTGGCTCAGGCTCCCAGTTCCTCCAGCCCCACTCTCCACTGGGCTGGGCCCAGTGCTTCTCTCCTTCCTGGTGGTCTCTTGAGAAGAGCGCAGGATGTGGGGGCCCAAAGAAAAGGTGGTCCTCATGCACCGTAACTCACCTGATCACCATGACAGTTTATACAGCAGCAGGTTTTATTGGCCCCATTTTACAAATGAAGAAATCAAGCTCAGAGGTCACAAAGCAGGGCTTTCTACACTCATCTGCCCCAGAAACTTTTTTTTTTTTTTTTTTTTTTTGCACAGAGTAACCCAAAGCACACGTTTCAAAACACACCACGTTGAACTGGCATTATTTCTTACCCCCAAAACCAATCTGACACATACTCCCAAAAGCTCAGTACATGCGTTGCCCTGACTCAGGGATCTCCTAACCAGGGCGGGGAAACTTCCGGAATTTGCAAGTGAAATAGTACAGGTATCTGCATTTCTCAAGCAAGGGTCTGTAACTTCCAGGGGAGCCTCAGAGGGACCTGCGACCCAGAGAGAGTGAGGAACTGTTGCCCTGGCTTCAGTCCCTGTGGAGAAGGCCCAGTTTTGATCTGGGGTTTTTGCAAAAGTGAACAGAACGGCAGAAATGTGGGCAAGCACGCCGTGAGTGGGAGAAATGGCCCATGCGACAGCGGGGACGAGGGGACAGTAAACAGATGAGCTTGGCTGGAGCAGAACGGGTGTTTGGGAACAGTGACAAATGAGGTAGGGCCGTCAAAGGTTCCTTGGAGAACAGGCCAAGGCGTTTAGATTTGTTAGGGGAGGCCATGGGGAGCCACAGAACATCCTGGAGACTGCATGTGGAGAAAGCGGAGGGGAGTCATGAGCTGCTAGGATGGGGCTCTGGGGACAGCTAGACCCAGAGAGCTCGATGCCCCTGGTGGGGCACGCCGGGCTGGCGACTGTCAGGAATCCTGCAGGAGGAAGAGGAGGGAGCAAGGACATGACAGCAAGACAGCCTGGCTGGAAGCAAGGCCCTTAGACATAGTCCTGGTTGGAAGCTCAGGTCCGTCATTTCCTAGCTGTGTGGCTTGGGGCAAATAACGTGAACCCCTCTGAACTCCTTCCTTGTAAAACCGGGATAACCCCACCTGCTCGGGAAGGTTTGCAGAAATTGACTTAGATGAGAACCCTCTGCAGCACCTCAGAGCGAGGCACACCTCCAGCCCTTGACCATGATGGGTCCTCTTCTGATCCATCAATATATTCTATAAACACTTAGCGATCCCCACTATGCACCGGCACCAGGTGTCCTCCTGGCGTCCTAACATGCTTTCTGACAATAATCCCAGGGATGGATGGCGTCACACCCATTGGAGAGAGAAGGAAGCAGAGACATAAAGATTTTGACAGTTAAAAACCATGGTGATGTCTATTAAGGTTATTGCAAGAGCTCAGATGTCACAGGGGCAATGACAAAGGTGGGACCTCTCTCTGACCCTGGGTGGGAGAAGCCACATTCTCTTGAGGCTGTTCAAGTTTACAGTCGGGACTATGGGTGGGCAGGGTACTGATCCAAGTATTTATAGGGCTTCTTGTCGGCATCTGGTTAGCAGGTGGATTCTAGGCTGGCGAGGGGTCTAGGCACCCTAGACGGTGCTAACAAGGGTTTCTGGAAAACGGCTCTGGGGTAAAACAGACTTAGCCTCGGGCAAGAAACTGGCCCTCCGTGTCCTCACCTCTAGAATGGGTCTTACACCCGCTGCAGGGCGGGTGCCAAGGAGGAAGGAGACGGTGCCTGCAGCCTCAGCAGAGCCTAGGGCCCGACACAGAGTGGGTGCCCCCGAAATCTGGACTATTGGTACCTCTGTTATTACTGGCTCTGGGCCCTCTGTGAAAGCTCTATCCCTCCACGCAGACAGCGGGTGTGCTGCGTATTCCAACCCCAGGATGCTCCCCTTGCCTCCACTCATCCCACCCCCGGAGCCAAAATCAGGATGCACTCTGCCGTCTCCAACGGCACCCATGAATCGTTTCACGTTCAATTTCCCCATCAAATTCGCAGGCACGTATCAAAGGCCATTATTCCACTTCCTAATGGTCTATGCAGTGGAATTGTAAGTAGGACATTTCTTCATGCCCTTGGCATTCCCGACTTTGAAACTCCCTTTCCTGGTGACTGCAGCACGCCTTGTCATCTCCAAAACCCTAGCAGCTCCCAGCCCCGGCCTCTGCTTGCCCCAGAACGGAAGGGATACAGCGGTGACCTGTCTCCTGGGAAAGCAGTGGTAGCCTCCCTTGGGTTTCTGTGGAGGTAAACTTTGGCAGCAGACAACAGGGTAGGCTGGGTGGGTTCAAGGCCAAGGTCAAAGGGCAGACAAACCTGAGCCCCACCTGCATACTACTCACCAGCTGTGGGACCTGGGGCAAGATCCCCTCACCTCCTGGGAGCTCCGGTGCCCTCACCTATAAAATGAGGATGACCGTGCTGACCACACAGGGCAGGAGAATCAGAAGGGTGGGTCACAGGCGGTGCCTGTAATAACCACCACAGCGTTTTGTGGAGGTCACGTGATGAGAAGGCTGGATGGGAAGGGTGAGCTGGCCCCCGAGGCTCAGAGGGTGGCCACAGTCCCGGCTGGGCCTCACCTTGGCTGTCTCAGATTCCTGACCCAGGTGGTAGCCTCAGTCCCTAATTAGGGGGCCAGCATCCCTAGACGGAGCTGAACAGGTGCAAGGGGGGGGGGCAGCAGAGCCCAGGGGAATATTCTATATTTTACTGCCTGGTGAGGCGGGGCAACATCCTAGCAGAGGGACGCGCAGTTGGAGGACCCTGGTGATACTGAGCCTCTGGTCCTCAGATGGCAGAGAGGACAGAGGGGCTCCTGGGGGAATGGCAGCCAGGCTGGTGGGATTGGGAGAATGGCTCTTCACCAGCCCGGATAGAAATATTTCAGCCTTTAACAACCCGTGTGGACGTGGCCATCCACGCCAGCTGGGGGTGCAGCCTGGCGATGCTGAGCGTAAGGAAAGCCGTCGTGTGTCCGAGAGAGTTGTCGAGGAAAGGCCCCTGGGTAAGTGTAAAGACTATACCACTCCATGCTTACCGTGCGCCCTCTGGATGAATGGGAATTTGTCCTCCACCTCCTCCTCCACCTCCGGGGACCCGGTCAGATGCCCTGTGTTCTAGCCCCAGCTACACAGCCTTTCCCTCCCCATGCCTTGGCCTTCTCATCAGCCAGACCAGGATCCTTTTATCGCGGACACTTTTGGACTCAGAAGCTCCACCCTCTCCCTCAGGTGTGTGCGCATAAGCACATGGTGTGTGTGTGTGTGTGTGTGTGTGTGTATAAGCACATGGTGTGTGTGTGTGTGTGTGTGTGTGTAAGAGACCGTAGTCCTCCCTGTTTCCCCTCTCTGCACAGACACCGAGGCGCCTGCACCCACCTCCTCCAGGCCTCGGGCCCCCCACTCAGGGCCTCACCCGGAGTCGGCGTCCACCTTGGGACACGCAGACCCTTGGTGCTGAGCAGACCAGGGGAGGGACAGGCACCACCCAATTCGAAGTCAATCACTGGAAGATGGGCCTGTTTAGTTGCATGGCACGCATTCAGCTCCGACTGCTTTATCCAGCCCCTGAGCCAACCCCAGACTCCTCAATTTGTCCTGCCGGCACCGGGAGGCCAGATTGGCGGTGCGCACGCACCCTCACAGAAGCCCAATACAGACTTCCAATTAGCTTTTAATTTCGCTCTTGTCTTCATTTGTTCATTTCACTTTTTCCAAACAGACTGGGGTGGGGGTGGGGCGGGGGAAGCTGTCATTTCTAGAGCTTGAAGCCAGCTCGTGGGAGTGCGGCGTAAGCCTGCAGGATGGGGATCGGACCTCAGCATAGAGCCGGAAGTTGACTCAGGGAGCTTGCCACCTCTGCGAGGCCCCGAAGTCCTTGTTCTTTGCTCTTCTGGGCTTCTGACTGTCTAGTGGCTATCTCCTCTTATTTTCTGTATGGTGGACACTCTGGCAGCGGTGGCCCTACTGAGCTGACCGTGAACTCCCAGGATTAGCTAGTTCCTAGAGGCAGCAAATGACTCACCCAGGAGCGCCCCTTTTGTATGCAAATGAACCCATTCAAAGCCCAACCACAGCCATCTGCATTATCAGACTCTCCCTGAGGCTCTTGTAAGGCGGGGAGGGGGGGAGCAGTTATTCCCCAGTCCCAGTGACTCCAGCAGGACTAGGTAGGAGACAAAGAAAGACAGCCCTGGGGCTGGTTTGGCCACACCCAGTGCCCAGGAGCAAGTTTCCAAAGGGAAATTTAAGCTGGAGCCACCGAGAGAGCCTAGCGCAGTGGCATCTTTTTTGGGTGGGAAGCAGCATAGGAAAGGGGCCGACACCCTGCTCACTTGGTGGCATCCGAGAGGACAATGCCAGGTCACAGCACTGTCACCAATGGGGCATGCCATAAGTCTTCCCCTCTCCAAGGGTGTGAGAGTCCCAGAGCTGCCCCTACCGCTGAAATGGTAGCTTGGCCAGCGGGGGACCCCCAAAGTCCTGGATTCACCATTGGACAAATCACTTTTATTACCCTTTATCCCTTTATCCCTCGTCCTCCTTCCCAGAGGAAGAGGAGTGATCCACGCAGCCAGAGAGACCTGGTTATACATCAAGACCCTACCACTCACAGTCTACGTGACGTTGGCAGATCCCTCTGAGCCTGTGTCCTCACCTGTAGAAATGAGGGCCATGACAGCACCTCCCTCCCCAGATTACCTGGAAGATGAAATGATTTTACTTATGCAAAGTACCCAGGACCTCACTCCCCATTTCCCGTCACTCGCCTTAAGAAACAAGGTGTTCACCCACCCCCTCGGCGTGAAGAGGAATTCTCAGCAGACAAGTAGCAAAGCTGACTTACTTTTCATTCCTAGACCCACGGAAGTCTCCACGGTGATTGTCAAACCTGGGGATTTCCCAGGAGATGCCCCAAACTTACCAAATCAGAAAGTCTGGGGAGCAAAGGTTGGGAATGTGCATTTCTGGCAAGCAGCCTGGGGCTCTCGTGCCCGTTATTTCAGAATCACTGGCTCGATCATGAGGGAAAGAAAAGGGGGGACCCTGCTGCCAGTCATCTGTGGAACAGGCTGCGGAGGGCTGACTCCCGGGAAACCATACCTGGTGGGTGAGGTCAGGTCTACAAAACTCTGGGCTCTGTAAACAGGGATACAAGTCCCCACAAGTCACAAGCCAACGGACACGAGGTTGGAGCTGCCATGAAATGGGGGGTGACAATTGCATCTCTTCCGAAGGGGATGAGATTCATCCAGTGTGCCTCCCTCCACTCTATCCCTGGAAAGGCACAGTGCACACTGACAGTTGTCCCCGCTGTGCTCGGCCCCATGTGGGCCTGCAGATCAGAGTCTCCGACACAGGGGGGTCAGGCAGCGCTGGGCCCGTCTGCCGGGCACTCGGCCACTTTACCTGCTGGCTCTGTAGGCAGCACGAGTCTGAGAGCCCTGCCCTGGCCTCCAGGTGCCCCGAGAGGACCTTGGTCTGGGGAGGGGCAGAATTAGATCTGTGCGTCAGGTCCGGCTGGTGACGATTCATAAGAGTGATAATGACGCCGAGGAGAAAGAGGAGGAAGAGGAGAGGAAGAAGAATGGCTGATCATTCGTGAGCTTTCACAAGGTGGAGCTCGGCACTGTGGGCTGTCCACACACCAACCACAACCTTATGAGGTGCGTGTGCTGTTACCCCCGTTTTCAGATGAAGGAACTCAGGCACAAAGAGGGGAAGTCACCTGCCTAAGTCACACAGCTGGCAAGGGGCGGAGCCGGATAGTCTGTCTGGATCTGGAACCCACAGCCCTGGTGAGATGGGGGCGGGTGAATCTCCCCTGGCCTCTCACCAGAGGACATTGTGTGTTTTCGAGGGCAAGGATATGCCCCACGTCTCTCCCTGATCTGGGCACTAAGGCCCAGTGCTTTCCTCATCTGCCCTCAGGAGGGCCAGAAGGAGGGCAGAGGCATTCAAAGCCAGGTCAGGTGTCTTGGCTGCAGTCCCAGGCCCAGCCTTCCCTGCTGCTAATTGCGGACCTCACCACCCAGACAAGCAGACCCCATCAGGAAGGGAACAGACGGGGAGGCTCTCATGCCACACCTGCCACGGCTCCACCTGTCTCCCAACTCACCACACCCAATACTCCTAGCCCAGTGGATTTGCAAAAGAGAAAATAAAACACACACACGTAATAACCAACCCCATGCGTTTCCTGGCATCGGGTGACTGTTTGGTCAAGAGCTTCCTCCCTCTTTGTGTACATGCTGGACACTCCTCACATCCTCTAGCAGCTGCTGGCTCCGGTGGCTGATCACAAGCTCAGCCCTGGGGCACAACCCCCACCCCCACCCCCAGGAAGGATCCAAGGAGGCCAGCTCCGAGATCTGCTGGCCCTGAGCCCCAGGGGCCACCCTCTGCCAGCTCAAGGTCACCTCAGCTCCGACTCCCCCGCTGACCGGCCACGGTCTGGCCAGAGCCAGCCCAGAACCCCCTCCAGCTCGGCTCCTCAGGAACCAGGAACCGGGCCCCTATTGGGCAATCATTAATCGGATTCTTGACATTCTTCAGCCCCAGGTCGGCTTTGGGAAGCATGCTCCCCGGAAGAGGAGGAGCAGAGGCCCAGGACTGGCATTTGGACATGCAGCTGGCAGGCCAGGTGGTGCTGTCCGCCGCTGCCCTGCTCGTGGTGGCTGTGGCCTACAGGCTGTACAAGTCAAGGCCTGGTCAGGCCCCGCTGGGGGCCAGGAAGGCCAAGGCCGAGGCCAATGAGGAGGCCGAGGGCTCCGGGCAGCCTGCGGTCCAGGGGGCTGCTCCCGGGGCACCGCACTGGGTGCTGAGACACCGGAGGGGAAGCAAGGGGGCCAGAGAGGCACTGGGCCGTGGCTGCGAGAATCAGGGGGACTCCCAAGTCCTGGTAACAGGACCCTCTCCCGAAGACTCAGAAGCCCGAGAGGCTCGGGAGCCCGAGGAGAAAGGTGCTGGTGAGGAAGGGGGTGGGCAGCGCCCAGACTCTGAGCTGGAGCCTCGTCACTGCTGTGGCCAGGAAGCCGGAACAGCTGCTGGCGGCGAGCCCGAGCTGCCCCACCACCCCCATCCGGGCAGCGCGTCCCAAAGCTCCTGCACTGGCTTCGCCACGGAGGACGGCGGCAGTGTGGGCGGCGAGCCTGCCCCATGGCAGGACGGTGGCCCCCCGGGGCATCCAGGGCCCGGGGAGCAGGAAGCCACCCCCACCAACCGGATGGCCCACGTGGAAGGCGAGAGTGACAGGGGCAAGAGCTGGGTCTTCACCCGCGGGACGGGGGTCCACAGGGAAGAGGCCAGGGCTCTCCAGGCCACCGCGGACTTGGGCCTGACCCTGCATCAGCAGGAGGGAGCCACCAGCGCCTCCTTCACCTACTCGTCGGTGGCCCGGGTTCGTGTGGAGGAGAATTTCCTACAGGAGAAGGTGGAGGGGACCGGGCCCAGGCTGAAGGGCAAGGTGTACGATTACTATGTGGAATCTACCTCTCGGGCCACCTCCAAGGGCAGGCTGGCCCCCAGAACTGCTGCCCTGGCTGAGGCTCCGCCCCCCGAGCCCCTGCCAGGCCCCCCGGGGACTGGGGCAGCTTCAGGAGGCCATGCTGAGGACGGGGAAGGTGGAGCTGAGACACCCACCTCCTCTCAGCCTGTGCCGTCGCCCTCCACGCAGGGTTTCAGCAGGAAGGACAGCCTCGTCCGGATCCTGGAGGACCCAGAGCTCCAGCTGCAGCTCGATGGCTTTGGGGCCCCCACTCCGTCCTGCCCAGATGGGAGTGCCCTGCCTGGCCGCCCCCTACCCTGGGCTTCTCTCGGGTCCAGCTCCGCCGGAAGCAGCGGAGAGCCCCACGTGCAGCTGGTGGCGGGGACCAATTTCGTCCACCTCCCACTGGCCCCTGGCTCGGCCCCGGACGTCCATCTGGATCTGGGCAACTGCTACCAGGTACTGACCTTGGCCAAGAGGCAGAAGCTGGAGGCACTGCAGGAGGCAGCCTACAAGGTCATGAGTGACAACTATCTCCAGGTCCTGCGCAGCCCGGACATCTACGGGTGCCTGAGCGGGGCCGAGCGGGAGCTGATCCTCCGGCGCCGGCTGCAGGGCCGCCAGCATCTGGTGGTGGCCGATGTGTGCCCCCAGGAGGGCTCCGGCCGTCTCTGTTGCTATGATGAGGAGGGGGACGCCTGGCACCCCCTGGCCTGTCTGCCCCCCGAGGCCGTGTCCCGAGGCTGTGCCCTCTGCAGTCTCTTTAATTACCTCTTCCTGGTGTCCGGCTGCCAGGGGCCCGGGCGCCAGCCCTCCAACTGCGTCTTCTGCTACAACCCGCTGACGGGGATCTGGAGCGAGGTGTGCCCGCTGAACCAGCCCCGGCCGCACTGCCGGCTGGTGGCGCTGGATGGCCACCTGTACGCCATAGGGGGCGAGTGTCTGAACACGGTGGAATGCTATGACCCCCGCCTGGACCGCTGGACCTTCGTCCCACCGCTCCCCAACGACACCTTCGCCCTGGCGCACGCGGCCACGGCCTGCGCTGGTGAGCTGTTCGTCACGGGCGGCACCCTGCGCTACCTGCTGCTCCGCTTCTCGGCCCGGGGGCAGCGCTGGCAGGCCGGCCCCACGGGGGGTGGCAAGGACCGCACTGCCGAGATGGTGGCGGTCAACGGCTTTCTCTACCGTTTTGATCTTGATCGCGGCCTGGGCATCAGCGTGTACCGCTGCGGCACCAGCGCCCGCCTCTGGTACCAGTGCGCCACGTACCGGGTGCCTTACCCCGACGCCTTTCAGTGCGCCGCGGTGGGCGACCGCATCTACTGCGTGGGGCGCCAGCGCACGCTCTGCTTCCTGGCAGACCCCGTCTCGCCCAGGTTTGTGCCCGAGGAGCTGCGGAGCTTCCCCTCCCCACGGGGCACTCTGCTGCCCACTGTCCTGACCCTGCCCATCCCTGATGTGCCTCAGACCAGGGTCTAGCTCTCCCGCTCTGCCGGACTTCTGCAAAACCGGGAAGCAAAAAGCACCCCCCACCCGCCACTCCGTGAGCCCTTTCTGGGAGAGCAGGCAGCTCAGGCGTTTGGCCAGCACGAGGTGAATTCTAACCCTACCGCCTCCTCTGGCCGGGGCCCTCGGGTGCGTCTTTGCTGTGGGTGGGATGCAGGGGCGCAGAGTGAAGATAGAACCAGGGACCGGTGCTCCAAGGCTGAGGGCAGCCACGCGTGCAGAGAGGAGCGCCATCTAGCTTCAAATCTGAATTCTTGGGGGAAGGGATATCAGGGTCCCACCAAAGTTCAGGGGCGCACCTGATCCCAACCACAGTTCCCGATGCCAGTTGACCCCCCGTAACCCCTCAAGCCGACCCCGCTGGAGGTGGGCCAGCTCTCTATAAACCACCAGCGTCCCTTCCTAAACACTGGCCACTGAGCTCCTACCTCCAGGGTTCCCAGAAGCACCTGGGACACACAGGGAGGTAGTTCTGGCCTTGCCAAGAGCCTTGGGGAGCCCCCAGGGGGTGGCCAGAGAGAGATGGTTATAGAAGTAGACCCGCGAGAGTTGGCCTGCCCATGGGACCCTTGCCTGCAGAGCAAACTGGCCATTACCCACTTCACTTTTTCTCGTTAGGGAGAATCCTAGTATACCAGGAAGAATGAAGCCTCCGATGAGCAGACATTTAAAAGCATACATCTTGCAGTGGTCCACTAAGAACACAGTGATCCCACATCTGAGGTCTCAGGAGACAGGAGAGGATGTTCTCTGTCGGCACCCGTCCTCCTGGGCTCCCCCACATGGGCCCATTGCTAACTGACCACTGACTCCCTCCCCAGAGCTCAGAGTCTGCACGATACAGCTGTCCAAACAACACAGCCCTCACCTCAGTGAGCAGGGACAGCCACTGCCAGGCACCCCCCCACCTCAGTGAGAGCTGGTGAGAGATGTTGGCATGATTTCTCCTCCCTGTGCTCTGTGGTCACCTGATCTGCCTGGTCAGATGGGAGAGCAGGTGCACGATGGAGCTGAGGAACTAGAAAATCACACAGGACACTGGGACTGCCTCCCACATCAGGGTTGGTAAACTTGGAAAGGGCAGAGACTCTCCGGCCTCAGGAAGTTGCCCATTCTTTCCGGAGGGGAGGGAGAGAGATCAGTCCGATCTCTTGCCGCAGCCCCGTTCCCTCGCTGCAGATGACACATACGCGGATAGAAGGGCAGTGACGCTCGTGGTGCCAGGCCAGAAGCCAGGGCGGCTGGGACCACTTCTAAAGTGACAAGCAGCCTGGAGAAAAGAAGTAGAGAGGGGGGTGCACCAGGGCAGGCCTGACAAGTGAGGAGCTAAGAATGCTTTGGATTTCAGCATTCCTACCTTGAAAATGGGAAGGACAGCTCATGGCCTTCTCTGCCAGAGAAATGAGAACACCTAGGGAAAGTCCTCCCCAAATTCCCCTGGGGGTCTGGACAGGCGCTCGTGTTCACTGCAGCTGCTGGGGCTGAGCCAGGGTCTTCCTGGAAAACGCACGATTAGAACAAGGAATAACAGGGAAGTTGGCATGGAGATGAGAACTTTCATTGGGCCACTCAGAGCCACCGTCCCTATCCTAGGGCCTGGAAAGTGAGGCTGCCTAGTTTATTCTCAAGTTGGAGCTTGGTGACCCCACATCCCCTGCCAAGGCCATGCTCAAGCTCAGAACCAACACTCAGGCATGAGCCTCCAAAGGGCTGTCAGTGGTGAAGCGGGGGTAACTCAGCAACACGACTGAGAGGCGGCATGGGCACCATGATGCCAGGGTGAGGGTTGCTGGGAAGGCAAACCCCATCTGGGAGCTGGGGGGCAGATGGAGCCAGATCCAACCCCCAAGGGCAGGCCTCCAGCAAGGAGCCAGGCAATGGACTAGACCACAACCAAGCAGGGAGGCTCCAAGCCGAGGGTGAACTAGGGATCACTTCAGAAAACTTTTCAGAGCCCCATTCCGTGGGGCATGGTCTCATGGTCAGGACCAGGGAAACAGCAGAGTTTGCTCCTGACCCACTGATGGTGGGTGTGGTCTTCATGAGGAAGGGAGGGCTACCTCCCTGGGATCCTGTGCAGATATCACTAATCAATTGCCTTCTCTTTTCCTATGGAGCCTCAGAACAGGATCAACACCGGGCCCTAGGCAGTCATCAGTGATAGACGAGAGCTGGTGTGTCTCTCATCACCAGCCTGGGTCTCAGAGCTAGCTCTAGGGAAGTAAGTGGTCAGGACCATCAGGGTAGAGCAAGGCAGTTCAAGGAAACTGCAGAGACCACCTGGGGCCATGACGGCCGGGATTCATTCGCAGAAGGTTTAGGCCGGGCACTGTTCCAGGTGCTGGGAACGCAGCAGGTCCCTGCCCTACCAGAGCTCACATTCTGGTGGAGGAAAGCTGGCAATTTTTATAAACAAATGCATAAACAAATGAATGGAACCCACGCTGCATTCGTGCGAGGAAGGCAGAGGAAACAAGGAAGTAGTATCGTGTGATCAACCTCCCTGATCGAGAGACAGCGAGCAGAGCCCTGGATGGAAACCCGGGAAATGCATGAACCAGGGCTGGCTCGGGCCACGGGAAGGCCGGCCCTGCCACCCGTGGGGGCTTCGTCACCCCAGCCGGGGAGGGCAGGGCTGCCTCCAAGGAGCTCCACCTCAGAGTGAAGAGGACTGGAACCCAGGTAGCCTGCTCTAGCCATTCACATAAGGGAGAGAATCCCGTTCTGCCAGCGTTTAGCAAAGAGGCTCCTCGCACGATGTTGAGCTACGTTCCCCGGAGCGAAGCCCGGTGCACGCATCAGGGCCAGATCACACTCGGCCGCCATGCCTGCCCGTGATCTTCCGCAGGTCAGAGTCTAGGCTTTCCACTTGACCTGTGGGCTAGGCTTTCCGGCCACCTCGAGCCCTCAGCCTCACGGGGGCCTGTGTGTCACTTGGCCTCTCCCTGGGGCATCCGTCTTGCTTCCCCGTGAAGCATTTCTTCATTTAAAAAAACCAAAAAAACAACCGTTCAGCTTGGGCTGCCTTCCATGCGAGGCCAACCACGGCAGTGTAGGAAAGAAAACTGGAAAATGAAAAAGTACAAAAAAATCTCCCCAGGGTCGCCACCCAAAGACAACCCCCGTCTGCGGTGCGCGTCCCTCCAGCCTGGGCATCCTTTCCTGGGCTGGATTTTTGCCATCATGTGATTATACTAAATGCACAATTCAGCTGCTTCCTTTCTCACTTAGCTTTCTAGAATACGCGTTTTCCGTGTTGCTACAAACCCTCGGTAAACACCGTTTCAATAGCTGCACAGTGTTCCATCGAGTGGCTGTACCACGGTTTATTTAAACAGTCCCCCCTCCTGTCGGGCCTGTAGATTTTTTTTTTCTCCCTGTTGGTTTCTTTTTCCATCATAAATAAACCGTCCTTTGTTTTCCTGTTCCTCTCTGTCTGGGGCCTCCATCAATATTTACAAGAGAAGCCCAGGCTAGGGCTTGTCTGGAATACAGCGTTGCTGAAGCAAGCCTAGAAGCCACAGCCTCTGCCTAGGGCTGGGGCCTGGCCGCACTCTGAGCGTGGGGCACCGGGGCTGCTCTTGGAAACGCCCCGCCAGGAAGAGCCGTCCCAGGTGCCCTGTGGCATTGCTAGAGCCAGGAGGTAAGGTAGGGGCCAGGTGTATAGAGACCCTGCTCGGCGTAGACCAAGCCCTGGACTAGAGGCTTTCTACACAACCCCATTTGACAGGGAACAAAACTGAGGCTCACAGAGTTCAAGGAGACTCAACTTCATGGCAAAGTTCAAAGACCCTCAGTTCCCTTCAAAACACTCTTGAACCTGGCCTGCCCACTCTCTGCACTTCCATTCCCCTATCATGAAGCTCTGGGGCCAAGGACTTGGCATCGGCCATCCCCTGGGCTGCTCCCAACCCCTTCCCCACTCACACTGATCACGTATGCTCTATCCTTGAACTTTGAACTCAAAGAAAATATTCCTCTTATTTTTTTAAAAGATTTATTTATTTATTTTAGAGGCAGGGAGGAGCAGAGGGAGAGGGAGAGAGTCTCAAACAGGAGAGGCACGGCGTGGAGCCCGACACGGGGTTTGATCTCACGACCCTGAGATCAGACCTGAGCTGAAATCAAGAGTCAGATGCTTAACCAACTGAGTCACCCGGGCGCCCCGCAAAGGAAATAGTCTTACACTCTCCGACCCTTAATGTCTGCATCTGTAAAATGGGTTTGCCACCGCCAGCCTCAAGACAATGTCACGAGCGAATGTGTATAAAACGCCCAGCCCAGGGTTTCTCCAAAGTAGGTCTCATAAGTGCCATCGGCTTCTGCAGGGGCCAGCTGCGAGGAGGGTCTGCTGGTACCCCCACTCCCCTTTCCAGCCTCCCAGATCCAGAGGGAGGTTGTCTAACATTTAGGCTACAGGAGCCCTGTCTGGTTTCACAAGATTTGGGGGGTTGGGGGATGAGTGGGGTGGCGCTCACATTATTCGTATTGTACACCATTCAGGTTTTGAGACTCTGAGCCTGTGCTCTCCTCTTGCACGGGAGGTGTCTTGCTGGTTGGAGTCTCCCTAGGCTCAAAGCAGTAAGCATTTTCCCAGGGTGCTGGACAGCGCAGAGGGGCTTTCGGAGCAGCTCAGAGCTCCCTGGAAGCCTTGAGACGGTGCAAGGGGGAGCGGGCTCCTTTCCTTTACAGATGGGGGTGAGGGTCCCTGGGAGCCACTGGAGCACTGTGCGCTGTGTCTGGCCTGCAGATATTTAGAGTCGTGACAGGGGGTCCTCACTTCCCTCCTTTGTCATCCTTGCCTGGAAGAGCCTTGTGGCCCCAGGGCTGCCCTGCGATCCCTTGAAGCTGTGGTTCCAGCCGGCAGGAGGCTCCGAGGCAGACGGTGTGAGGGTGAGGCTCGGGCAGAGGAAGGGGACGGAACACAAGGGAGGAGGTGCCCTCAGGGAGCAGGAGATTAGGCGGGAAGCTCCAGCAGCCACAAGAAAGGACAGCTCCAGGGGAAGAAAGGACAGCTCGAGGTCAGTCTCTACAAACAGCCCTTTTGGAAAGTGGGCTGTGGGTCAAAATATGAACAAAAATGAAAACATGATCAAGTCTGGCTTGCCTTTTGGTGTGCGAAGGGGAGGTGGAGACAGATCTCACACGGGTAATGGGATAATAACAACACCAGGGTCCCTGCACCATCCTTCCCTCCCTCATCGAACCCTTACGGGGACATCACTGCCTGAGAGTGATTATCCTCGTGACATAGGGGAGGAAACAAAGGCAAGGTATTTCACAAAAATTAAAAATCACTAAAAAACCAGAAGAGGGGGGCGCCTGGCTGGCTCAGTCGGAAGGCCACGTGACTCTTGATCTTGGGGTCTTGAGTCCAAACCCCTTGTTGGGTGTAGAGTTTACTTAAAAATAAAAAAGGCAAAAGAGAGAAATCTAATCTCTGTCAATACATTTATTGAACATTCACAATGCTAAGAGGCGCTATACTCCTATGATCTCTTTTTGTCCTCAAAACAACCCAACACTGGTCGAATGCTCCCCTTCCATCAATTCCTCCACTCCTTGAATTTGGCCGTGGGACTTTCTCCCAATAGCTTGGGCACTGGGTTTACTCTCTTTTTTTTTTTTTTTTTTTTTAAAGTTTTTATTTTTTTGCAGCGGAGGAGCCTGATGTGGGGCTCGATCCCATAACACCCGGATCACGCCCTGAGCCGAAGGCAGACGCCCAATGACTGAGCCACCCAGGCGCCCCTAGGTTTACTCTCTTGCGGCTCATAGAAACCCTGCAACCGCACCACGTGAGCAAGCCCAGGTTAGCCGGCTGGACGATGAGACGTGTGGCCCCATTGCCAGTCCCCTCAGTCAGCGGCCCCAGAGACTGGCCCCCGGGCTGACCCCAGGTGCCTGAACGAGCCCAAGTGAGACCAGCAGACCCTCTGCCTGAACCGCAGCTCAAAGTGCCAATCCACTGACTCACGAGCAAAGTAGAGGGTTGTGCTGTTAAGCCACTACATTTGGGGTTTGCAGCTCAGCAGTGAGTGACCCAAAAGTCCCGTGCTGCGTCATGATTACCACATTATGCTTGAGGAAACTAGGATTCAAGACACTGACATAACTTCCCCAGGATCACGTAGCTACAAGGTAGAGAGGCTGGGATGTCACCCCAGGTGTGCCCGACTCCTAATCCCGTGCTCGTCATTCAGTCACACTCTGTTCTAGCCAAAACCAGGGCTCTGGGGTTCCTCCTGGGGGCCTGGCCATGGGGCTTGGTGCTCAGCCCTCTGCCATTCCCAGAAGGGCTGGGTCTCCACCATGACCGGGGCAAGTTCTGTAGCAGGACGGCCCTGAAGAATTCAGATCAGCTCCTTGAAAAATAGCCACTAATACCTACTGAGGGCCAGGACCTGCTCTAAGCACCTGACTGCCAGCAATTCTTTAATTCTAAGAACAACCTTGTGTGTTCGATCCTTTACTGTTTCACACGTGAGAAAGCTGAGGCACAGAGAGGTTAGGTAACCTGCCCACGGTTGCATAGCCAATGAGTGATAGAGCCCATGAAACCCAGGCTGCTCCAGGGTTGTTGGGAGATAAATCAGCTATGAAAACAGGGAGACCTTTGCTTCCTGCCCCCCTGCAACACCCTCCCACCAGAACACTGGGGTCAGAGGCCTTGGTACCCTGCTCACTGGGTCTTGTTCATACAGGTGCATGAACAAGGGCAGGAGCTCAGTGACACTTTACCAAAGAAAGCATAAGAGTGGCAAGGCCCTCTCCATGCTGCTTGGACCCCCTGCTGGTGATGCTGAGGGTGCCCTAGAGCATCCTGGCATGAGTTTGGTCCCTGGGGGTGAGGGTTGAGCAATCCAAAATCCTGAGGCCACTTGCCAAATGCCACAGCCCTGCTCATCGCATTATCCAACACTTGCATTCACTGAGAAGGTCATACAGAGATTCAAATCTGCCATCGTCCCATTTCACAGATGAAACAAGTGAGGCTCAGAGAGATCTCGCAGCTGTGATGTCAATACTCATCCTTCAAGGTCTTGAAAGTGTGGTATGAGCTTCCCACCACCGACATTGCCCACTCCTCCATCAGAACACGCCACACCACACACAAAAGTCCCCCATGTCTCACTCCTTGGCCTGCAGGTCTGCTGGCCCCGTGAGCTCTCCATGGGCAGCAGGGAGGTCTTGTCTGCCTCTGCCATGCGTGCCAGCACAGAGCAGCCACACAGCCTGGCTCAGAGCCAGGTGCAGCTGAGCTATGTCCTTATTCAAAATGCACCGTCAAGTACTGCAATGGGGTGTTTGAGACTGCCCGGCTGGGTTGCTCTCCTGTCTCCAAGGGGGACTGTTTTATGCCTTCTGCCCTCTCTCAAACACCCCCCTCACGTTGGCACACAATACTGGGGCACAGAGAATCCTCCAGTCCTTACAGTGCTGAGCACACCTGCTCTGCCACAATTGTCAACACCTGTACTCCACCCAGGAGCCTTCCAGTGCCCATGCTAGCTCCCCCTGGAGGAGCCCAACTGGCAGGAATACCCCAGCTCCCTCGACCCTCGGTGGATAACAGTCTCAGGATACAGCTTTAACAAAGTCACTCCAATCCTCCTGCCTATCTTTCCACCTGCTCCTCTTTCCTTCTAGAGACTGTAGAGGAGGCACACCCTCCTTTCACCTAAAACCCATCCGCTTTTACCTTCTTTAGGACTTCACACCAGAGACCGCCCGGCTCTGGCACCAACCACCTGCCCCTATCTGCTGGGTAGTTCCGGGCAGCATACAGATGGGCTCTGGCATCTCCCATCTTAATAGAAGAACCACTTTCACATGATTTGCCTGATAGCACAATAAATAAAAACCACAAACACACTTTAGAAGGTTAAAAGCATCACACACATATAATGCATCTTTATTTGTAATGAGTGTCAAAGCGATGTGGTATCTTTGTGTTCCTAAAAACACTTTATCCTCTGAAGATTTGTGATTGTTTTTCCTGCAATCATGTTTATGCTATCACAGTCAACAATCTTTGCTCTGTAGAAAATATGAGGGTTTGCTTTAACCTGGCCTCAATTTGAATCATAATAAATTCTGAGTGAACTCTCAAAAAAAAAAAAAAAGCTTCCTGTTACAGAATGCTTCTCATCTGATCTGAAGGAGCCCAAATCGTGGATGGTACCTAGAAACATTTACACCCATGCTTGGTATCTTTTAGCTACTCAATTTCACCTCCCAAGCCTGGTCTCTCTCTCCTGGACCACGCCATGGGGCAGGGGCGGGGGCTGATGGCAAATTAGGGCAGGATCAACCCCAAGAAACCCCAAGTAGTTAATGTCTTTAGTACAAGCTATCTTTGCCTTTTTTTAAAAAAAATTATTTATTTATTTGAGAGAGAGGAAAGAGAGCATGAGTGGGGGTGGGCAGAGGGAGAGGGAGAAGCAGACTCCCCACTGAGCAGGGAGCCCGAAGCAGGACTCAATCCCAGGACCCTAACCCTAACCCTAACCCACCCAGGCGCCCCCGTCTTTGCCTTTTTAAACATGTTTTTAGATGTTAAAATACAAATAACACAAATCTGACCATCGTAGACACTCTGAAGTCTACAGCTCAGTGGCATTAAATATATTCACAATGCTGTGTATCCAGCTTTATCTGACTTCAAAAGATACACAAACATTTATTGTGGAATATCCAACTGGAAAAATACGGAGAAGCCCAAAGAAGACTGTAGACATCACTTCCACTCAGAAATAATCAATTATTGCTTTGACCTTTTTATTTCCAGCCTCTTACTTACTATCCATAATTTAAAAAATTTTTTTAAATGACATCTTACTCTGTATTTGCTGCATAAGCCACCTTTTCTCCTCTCAGAATATTGTGACTCTTTTCCAGTAAGATGTATCACTGGGTTTCTTCTTATCGTGGTCAAGATACACAACATAAAAGTTACCATTTTAAGTAGTTTTAAGAGTACAGTTCAGAGGCAGTAAGTACATTCGCGTTGTTAGGCAACCATCACCACCATCCATCCAGCGAACTTGCTCACCGTCGTAACCTGAAGTTCTTGTACCCACTAAACACCAACTCCCCGTCCCCTTCCCCCTCACCCCCAGCCCCCGGATGAGGAAGTTCTCTGCTCCATCAGCACAGATAATGGGGAATGTGCCTTAAGCACAAGACACACCGATTTTCATTCATTCTGGAAAATGCAGCAAACAACACAGAGCCGGGCTCCGCGGGGTTGTCTGGAGCTGAAGAATCAATAGGCTCTTTCTCAAAGACGCCAAGCATTCCCTCCTCATTACCATGGGGAACGACAAAGGGGAGAACCTTTTCTTTGCTCTCTATAAACTTCCTCCATCCTCACGCTAAACTAATTACTTTTGGGGCTTTAACAAAAATATAGTTTGGAAAAGGCCAAGGTATAAAACATGCTAATGATTGTGTTACATTATGGGTCTTAATTACGCAATTATGGACACTTAAAGTAATGCGCAACTGAGTCGCAGTAATTGCATAGTCATGATCTCCGCGGGATACGTACACCCTGGACAGGGCTGTGTTTAAGGGACCAGAAGCTGCAGGTACACAGGGGATGAGGACAAGGAGTGTGGAAGGTTAGAAGACCAGGGCTGGGGCCGGGTAAATGATGGCCTCCCTTCCAGAAGGCAGGGAGGTTGGGGCACAGAGTGACAAGGCCAGCAAGTCAGCACAGGTGGACAGCCATGAGTTCTGCCTTCACTCATCAGGTGTTTATTAAACTCCTGCTCCCTGCGAGGTGTGAGGTTATGACTGTGAGTGGGTTGGGCACATTCTCCTGGGGAAGCGGGGAGTTCACAGGTGAGCAGCTACATAAAATAATGGCAGACTGGCATAACAATGCGGGAAACAAATGTAGTGTGATAGAGAGAGACGGGGAACGTGCGTCATAGTTCTCAAAGTGGCTTCTTGGGGGAGGTGGCATTTAAGCTGTGATATGAAAGATGAGAAGGATTTGACCAGTGGATAGGAGGAAGGGGGAGAGAGAAAAGGAGGGGGGATGGGGGAGGGTTGGAAGCCGAGAGAGAGAGAGAGAGAGAGAGAGAGAGAGAGAGAGAGATTGGGGAGGGACAGAGAGGGAAGAAGGGGGGAGGGAGAGAGAGCAAGCACTCACAAGAGGAGGAGCATTCTGGGAGAAGAGGATGCAGGGGCAAAGGCCCTGTGTCCTTGCCCAAGAGAGGGCCAGAATGACCAGAAAGGTGGTGGGAGGTGGGGACCAGCCAGGTCATGCAGGGCAATGTCAATGGTCCACTAGGATAAGAAATTTGGGGGTTATTTGCAGCCCAGTGAGAAGCCCTCAGAGGATTTTGTTTTGTTTTGTTTGATAATAAATCTTTTCTTTCAGAAGAGTTTTAGGTGCACAGAAGAGTTGCAACATGATAGAGAGAGTCCCCATAGACCACACACCCAGTGTCCCCGGTTATTAACATCTTATGTGAATGTCATACGTTTGTCACAACTAAGGAACAAACACAGACATGAGATCATTAACTAAAGTTCATACTTCATTCAGATTTCCTAAATTTTTACCCGATGTCCTTTTTCTGTCCCAGGATTCCATCCAAGATGCCACATTACCTGTAGAGGGCATATCTCCCGAGGCTCCTCTTAGTGGCCATGGTTTCCCAGATTTTCCTTGTTTTTGATGACCTTGACAGTTTCATGGAATACTGGTCAGGTACTGTGCAGACTGTCCTTCAGTTTGGTTTTGGCTATGTTTTTCTCCTGGGTTATGAGTTACTTGACTGGGATTCTGGGAGAAAGACCACAGAAGTACAGTGCGTCTCTCACCACATCGTAGCAAGGGTACATGACTTTTCAACTGTTGACTTTGACCTTGATCACCTGGCCGAGGTAGCATTTGTCAGACTCTCTGCAGTAACATGACCCTCTTCTCCCTCTTCCCATGTTCTGCCCTTTAGAAGGAGTCTCCATGTGCTGCCCACCCGTAAGGGACAGGAAGCTCTGTCCTGCCACCTTGATGGGGGAGTATCTTCATGAATTATTTGGAATTCTTCTGTACAAGAGATTTGTCTCTTCTGCCCCATTTATCTGAATAATAATCCAAAAAAATTATCTGTTGATGTCAGTATAGACTCATCGACACTGACATTGTACTTTGGGTTATATTTCAATACTCTATTGTTCCTTTTGTTGCCTAAATTATTCCAGCTTCAGCCACTAGGACCTCCTTCAGTTGACTCCTGTGTCCCTTTGAGATGTAGCCCCATCATTTTGTTTCTTGAGCACTTCGTTATTCTCTGGCATTGCAAGATGCTCCAGGCTCATCTATACCTTCCCTGCCCAGTCCTAGAACCCACCCTTTCTCTAAGGAGTCCTAGCTCCTTTTATTAGAGAATAGTATTTAAAACCGAGATCTGGGTACCGGGTCTACAGAGCTGTTTAAGTGCAAGGGTGGCATTATCTGATTTCAGTTGTAAAGACATCCCTCTGGCTGCTGTGGGGGGAACGTCCTGGGGGGAAGCCGGAGAGGAATCGGGGGTACCAGCTAGGAGGGTACTGTGGTTATTCAGGTGGGAGGTGTGGGTACCCACTTGGACACTCGGAGTTAACATGAAAATTATTTTTAATTGAAGACATCTGAGATTAACAGATGCAGAAAGAAGCCTTCTTGGTGCTTTCTTTATCTCACTAAAAGCAGAAACTTCTGGGAGTAAAACTATCATAAATTCCATCCTCTGGGGGAGCTTTATGGCCATGAGAAAAGACCACTCACACCTGCATAAACAAACATTATCACAAATTTTCTTATCTCCTGTTTGTTCCCTCAGAAACCCGTTTGTTTTTTTCCCAGAGAAGCCTCTTCTGTCCCTTCTCTTTCCAAAACTTCAGCCACGTAGCGAACTACCTCTTCTGGAAGCTCCTGAATTACACATGAATAAAGTTCAGGGTTTTTTCTCTTGTTAATCTGGTTTTTGTCCGTTTAATTTGCATGCTCCCAGGTACTGAGACTAAGAGGTTTTTCTATCCTGACAGAGGCAACAAGCCCTGAGCAACACAAGGACACAAGGTCAGCTAGAGATGAGTCAAGGACACAAGGTCAGCTAGAGATGAATCAAGGACACAAGGTCAGCTAGAGATGAGTCCTTGCTATGGCAATCAAGCCACCAGGTTATCCCTCTGTCCAGCCCTCTTTGGCTCCCTGCTCAGCCTACCTCCATTCCTTGACCCCTCCAATACAGTCCCTTTCTCTCCACCTAATCCTGAATTGATTTCTGTTGCTTACAACCAGGAATCCTAACTGACACATTTAGCAACCTCACCACTGACCTCGATGGTGGAGTCCTCAGAGACAGGGTCTGGGCCTGGTTCATTTCATCTCCCCTGCCTCCCAACTTCAGCACAGAGCCCAGCACATGGGCCACGCTCAGGAAATGCTCGTTGAGCTGGATTTGTGCTCTTCAGTGAACACGACAGTTGGCTGTGCAATGGCGCGCCCACAAGCAGGCTACAGGGGGGCACCTTGGTAACCCACTTAAGAAAATAAACTGCAAGTTCTTTCCCCACGTTCGTTTGCATGGGAACAATTAGTGTGCTAATTAAAATTGAGTCTTATCTGTTCCTTAAAGTAAAGCCCAGCAGGACCTCCAGTTGGCAAGGTTTTGTTGGCAGAAAGTTCGAGGTTCTCCGATAGCAGAAAGGAAGGCATTTTCACTTCTCATCAAATATTTAATAATCATGTGGCTGCTGAATTTGGCTGACCCTCCCTTCAACGGGCTCGCATGAGTGAGGTTGGTAGGCACATTTCGATGGACACCCGCGTCCCAACTCAAATGAGCAAAAATTTGTAACCCTTCTCCCAGCCTAGCCTGGCTGCAGTTGGAGCCTTGCTCCATAAGGGAAGAGTTTGTTGCCCAAATTAATAGTATAAACAAGATTTCAGAAGGGAATGTTTAACCTACTTAAGAGAACACACTATTTTCAAGCAATTAGTACTGTTTGCACACAATGAATGAGCTAATTGCAGATAAGCCTTATTTCTGCTTTGAAGAAGGATCCGGCAGGACTGGTACTTGGCAACACTTTGCCAACGGTTAGTTAGTATCACCACATGTTCTGAAAGGAATAATGTCGCAATTCACTGAAAGCAATCCCCTATGTTCAGATTTCTAAGTAATTCTCAGTAATTCTCACTAGGCCTTAATGCCAGCATCTATAAAATGGGGGTAATACCCATCTCCTGGAGCTGTTGTGAGGCGTTAATGAATGCGTTCATGCCCATAAATGGCAACTAAATCCACTCTGGCCTTCCCCCAAATTTGGTCAAATGAGGAGACAGATTCTGGGCTCGGCTGCTCACTGAGGCTGAGCTAGCTAGCAGCCACTGTTTTCATAGAGAACAGCAACCAGCCTTCGCCTCTGCTACCAACGAGCTGAGCAACTTGGGGCCACCCTTCTCTCCTCTGAGCAAACGAGCTGGGTGAGTTAGCTGTGTGGTTTTAAACTCAAAAATAAATTTCTTTGCTCCCTTGGATTCCATTCAGGGTAAAGAAATTTTCCCCCACCTTCTTCGGGGTGTGTCGGGGCCCTGCAAATTAAACTAACAAAAGGCATATTAGCTGGAGAAAAGGAACAGAATTGTTACTAATAGAGATGTGCTGGGAGTTCACAAAACAGAAAATCAAAGCAGCACTTAGACTCAGGGGCTTATATGTTCTTTTAACAAAGGAAAACAGGCTTGGGCTTCAAGGGACAATAAATTGTGGGTAAGTGACTAGGACACATACGGGAGGAGCTAACAGAAGATAAGGGCTATTTTAATAAGGTCTGTTTACGCAAATTGATCTCAGTGTCCATTCCCAGTGTTCGATGATAAGAGTTGCTCTTCTCTCCCTGGTACTTGAGGTGAGAGGGGTGGAGGGCAGGGGCCACCTTCCTCACAGGGAAATTTCTGTCCTGCTTTCAGGCAGATAAGGGGAGGGCAGAAAACTCTCCCTGCATCTGTGGATTCTCAATTGCCTTCAGCTCAAAATAATCCTTATGCAAAGTGGCATGGTTGGGGGTGACATATTCCAATCCTCTTCAAGGCCAAGGAATCACCAGAGGTGTGGCCCAGAGTTTTACTGAACTGAGAAGATCCAGTCCAGAGAGTCCTCCAGCTGAGCCCCTCTCTTTCCTGGCTGTAGAGTGAAATGTGAACCCAGATGGAAAACATTCCTCTCCTCTGTCTTCACTCCACAAATACCCACACTGATACTTTTTGGCAGAATTAGTTATTACGATGAAGGTTCTAATTCCATCATCTCTTCTCCATTTATTCATCAGCTTTCTACTGTAAGACCCTTCGCTTCTCCTCAGTAATTTATTCATTCATTTGTTTTTATCAGTATAGACTCAGGGATTCCTATTTTAGTCAATGCATTTTAATCTGCTCCTAACATCACTTATTTGATACTCAAAATATCCCAGATTTGGCCAGTGGTAGCCCTTTCAAGCTGGCTTCTGTGTCCTTTTTGACATTTTCTCCTCATATTTGGAGCATGTCCTTACTTTTTGCATAAAAGGATGTTTTAGCTCATCTCGCACTTTCTCTGCCCCAGCTTTGAAATCGGCTGTTTCTCCAAGGAGTCCTCATTTCTTTTAGCGGAGAAAGGCATTTTGAATCCAAGATCTGGGTACTAGGGTGCTCATTGCTTTTGGGGTGTTGGAGCTGCCGGAACCTCAGTGACCACACACATTTAATTCTGTATTTATCTCTCTATCCCTACCTGTTGAAAACACGAGTTACACTGATACCTCCAATTCCAATCCAATACCAGAGCGTCTATTCTAGCTTTTCTCCCTTCCCATATTTAGAACCCCTCAGACAATGAGAAACCTCCCGTTAGCCTCAATATATTTAATTACTGGGTCAATTCCCCTGTAATCTCCCATTACCACTGGTGCCCATGCATGCAGTCACTCCTGCCATCCTGCCAGGGCACTGTTACCCCAGGTCAAGCCCCCACAACCCCCTCCCCCAGGTAAACACCTTCTTCTCTGCTCAGGCTCCAACCCTTCCCACCAGCTGCCAGACCATGAACCCTTCTCCCCCTTGCAGACATCCACTTTGTCTGTGCCAACCTGATGGCTTTTGGACTACATCGTTCAGGAAGGCTGATAGGAAAGAAGGAAGATGCAAACTGGAATTCTAATTCTGACCATCCCTTCTGCCCTAAGTTGGATTCTTTAGAAGAAGCACCTGCGAGCAGAATGCGTATGTATGTGAGTTATTGAGGTGGTGTCTCAGGAGAAATTAGCAAGCGGGTAAGGGACACAGGAGGGAAGAAAGACAAAGAGTCACACAAGAGAAGAAAAAGCTGCTGTCGGATCCATTCACAGAAGCAGTGCAGGACCTGGGGGTGGGGGATGGGCAACTTAATTGCAAAAGGGATTCCAGGGGATCTGGGTGGGGTACCAACAGCCTCTGCTACACATCCAATTCCACTTATGCTGAAGAGAGCAAAGATTTCCATTCTGCACACACTTGGACTATGTGTCCAGGGTTAACAGAGTGTTCTCTAAAGGGCCAGATCATAAACATTTTAGTCTTTGAAGGCCACATGGTTTCAATCACAACTACTTACCTCTGTTCTTGTAGCTCTCAGGTGGGCATGGACAGTATGTAGGCGAACGGGTGCAGTTGTGTTCCTACAAAACTCTACCTACAAACTGTATTTGGCCCACGGGACATAGTGTATGAATCTCTACAGCCTCTCCTGACAGGCTGTGAATCCAAACAAATCCAGATACTTTGTGGTGACCAGTTGATGATTGCTCTCTCTAAAACACCAAGGTTACCCTGTTCTGGCCCTTCCCACTGTTTTTCAAGGCCTAAGCAGGACCACCAAACAGAAAATGACTGGGGAAATGAAATCGAGAGTTCTAAATTTTCTCCCAGTTTGGGATCTGGGACCAGATTAAGGGGCAAACTCTTTAAGGGGCCTGAACTTACTGGAATAAGAAGATGATGGAGAAAATTAAACTGAGTGGCTGATGAAGGTGACAACATCATATGCAAAAGAACACATTGGACCCCTGCCTCACACCATATACAAAATCTGACTCGAAAGGGATCAAAGACTTAAATTTAAGAACTAAAACTATTAAAATCTTCTAAGAAAACATAGGTACAAATCTTTGTGACCTTGGAGTAAGCAATGGTTAATTATATGTGACACCTAAAACACAAGCACACAAAGGGAAAAAAATGATAAATTAGACTTCATCAAAACTTAATACTTTTTGTGTTAAATGACACGATAATGGTTAACTTCATGTGTCAATATGGCTAAGCTATGGTATCCAGTTATCTCAGCAAACACTGGCCTAGATGTTGTTATGAGGATATTTTGTAGATGTACTGAACATCTATAGTCAGTTGATTGTAAGTAAAAGACATTACCTTCCACAGTTAAGGTGAGCCTCAACCAATCAGTTGAAAGCTGTAAGAGCAAAACCTGAGGTTTTGGAAAGAAGAAATTCTGCCCCTAGAATACATCATCAATTCTGTCTGAGCTTCCAGCCTAGCCCACCTTATGAATGTCAGACTTGCCAGCCCCCACATTTGTGTGAATCAATTTCTTAAAATATGTCTCTTTTTTATTGCTTATGTTTCTCTGGAGAACCCTGACACAGTCAGCACATCTGCAGAATGGGACCAAATCATATATCTGATAAAGGTCTAGGATCCAGAATATGTAAATAACTCTTATAACTCAATAAGAAAAAGACAACCCAATTAAAAACGGGCAAAAGGTTTGGACAGACATTTCTCCAAAGAAGATGTGCAAATGACCCACAAGCACATGAAATGATTCTCAGCATCATTAGTCATCAGGGGAATGTGTATTCTTTTTGGGAAAGTTCATTGAGCTTCTTGGATCAGTGGGTTTCTAGTTCTCATCAAATTTGAAAGCCTTTGGCTGTATTTCTTTAAGTTTTTTGCACTCTCTTCTCCTCCTCCTGGGTCTCATATGTTAGGTCACTTGTCCTATGTCCCTAGTTCTCCATTCTTTCCTCTGAAGTCTTTTCTCTGTGTACTTTGTTATAAATAGTTTCAATTGCTATGTTTTCACAGTCACTAAGCTTTTCTTCCATAATCTAATCTGCTTTTAATCCCATCTAGTGTTATTCTTCATTTCAGATAGCTTACCTTAAGACTACTCACCTCCCTGATTTCCTTTCTCTCGAGGCGATCTGTAATGCCTGTTTCCAGTACCTGAAAAAACACAGCTGCATGAATTTTGTCAGATTTTCTAGCTGTTTCAGGAGGGAAGGGAGACTCTGGTCCCTGCTTCTTCGTTATGGCCAGAAGCAGAATGCAAACTTGTTTTAAAAATCACCACAGTAAGCTATTTAGATTAGCAAATGAGGATCCAAGAAGCAGATACTGGCAAATGAGCTGGCCACTAACCAACTTCAAGGGTGTGAGTTCTGCTCACTGCCGAGTCTTGCTTTGTTGAATGGGGTGTGCAAATTTGAGGCCCCGAGCAGATTGCTCAGAGCAAAGACTGAGTGCCACCATCAGGAATCTTCCTCTGCCTACCTCCAAAGTTCAAATTCTCTTTGAAAGAAAGATTGGACAGTTACAGGAATAATCGCCTTTAAAGGGTCACACAACTATTAGTCTGCCCAGGACAGGCCTTTGTCTCTATCTGATCTGTTAGAATAATAGGATCTGGGGAAAGCCCGGTTTCTTAGGCAATCAGAAATGAAAATTCTCATTTGGTAATCTTTCTCATATGCCAATGTGATCATGTCACTGGTAACTCTAGCCATTCTCCAGGTATGGTTCAACCTTCTGCATGGCCTACAGGGAACTCCCCTGGAGATCTGGCACACCTTTGATCCAGCCACACCAAACCTTCCTATGCCCTCTCACCTACCACCAGTCCTGTTTGAGCAGTGTCTGCTTACATGACTTCTTCCTCGTTCAGAGGAATTCCCCTTTATCTAGCTGCCCCAAATGAAAGTAACAATGCCCACTTCCGTGTCATTAAAATAGGGGATTATGGAGGGGAGATAAGATTTAACAACAAGGATGCTGTTTCAAGAGAGACTGAGGGCATTCTCAACTAAAGCCTTCTGGATCCACTGACCTGGCCTTGTGGGGTTTGCCCCCTGCCATTGCCTTGAGTTGAGCCAGGCTGCCTGGATCCTTGACCCTAAAATCCTACCAGAAGGTAGATCAGAAGTTAAGTCTCAGGCAGATAAGGATAATATGAGCCTTGATCCTCAGATACTTAACCCGAGTTAACTCCTAAAATAATCAGTACAGTAGAGGAGGAGTCAGAGAAAACCTGGATTCAAATCTTGACTTCCCTACTCACCAGCTTTGTGACTTCAGGTGAGTCCTCTCTCTCTCTCTCTCTCTCTCTCATTCTCTCTCTCGGCCTTGGAGATTTGCCTTGAACATAAATGAAGATGACGTTAGTCCCCTCACAAGGTAAGATTAAATGAGACAGTGGGTGTGAAGCGCTCAGCCCAGTGTCTGGCACATGAAAACCACTTACTGAATATTCGCTGTTGCAGGAATGGGAACCGTCAGTCCCCACCGGTCATGAGGCTGTGGGGCTTTATTGCTGACGTGTCCAGGCGCCTGTCATCAGATAAGACCTCATCGGGACCTCTGTCTTCAGCCTCTCAGCACAGTTTATATAAAAAGATAAACAAATTCAAGTTTCTCTTGGGCACCTAGCCCATGAATTAGTTCCTACATGGACTCTGCAATATGGAACACTTTCTCTGATTGAATAAGGGAAAGGAAACTCATCTGGCTGACTGGTGGGCTGGCTGTTTCCTGCAAGTAACTAGTACAAACAAGGAGAAAATCTATATCTGAACTGACTTCTGTGTAGTACAGCCAGCCGGCACACTGGCCAAATTTTCTGGGCTAGAAATAAAAAAAAAAGAATGTTTTTTCTCTTGTCTACAGGAAACAGTCTGCCTTCAGGCCTGTGTATTTTGCCAGGGTCAGCACTGGATCCCACACTTTGTTGTTTTAGGGGAGTCTCAAGCCTGATTCCAAATCTTTTTCTCAACATTAACACATTGTCTATGTGAATGAAGATTTATTTTATGGCTCCCTGTTGAGATGAGCATTTCAGACAACTGCTCCTTACCACTGGCTACTCTGGGTTTGTGATAGGTCCCTCCTCCCCCGAAAGGCTGATGAGCAAGAAGGTAAATGATGATGGGTACTGGTGGTTTCACAATTCCTGGCCAAAAAAAAAGCAGAATGGTTGCAGTTGTTTTCTCCTTGTAGCCTTGGTTGGACCAAGAATAAAAAAAGATTTTTGGAAGTTAGAGGTGGAAAAGTCAAGAGTGATCATTATTCTCTCTCCCGTTGGCCAGGACATGTCCTAGATGATCAAGGAGCTGGTGTGCACATAAGCCTCTCTGCCATTTCTTCGGTCACCTGTGCAACTGGCTGATTTGGGGCTGGTATGAGAAGCATTGGTGACCAAGATTTGGATGTGCATGGCAAAGGGCAAAAGCTTATCTGCTCAGAAGTAGAATCAGAAAGTCTAGAAAATGATGTCACGCTTGTTTCTGTATATGCTGTGTAGAGCTTTTATCTCATATCCCCACTTTAAGATTTTGGTAAGCAAGACCCTTTCAAAATCACAGTAGCCAATTCCAGTTAGCATGGCTCCTGGGTTTAGGGCTCGGCTTGAGCACTGCATTGAGGAATTTGCAAACAGCTGATTCACAAGGAGATCAGCCACCTTTGGTGGGTTTGGTCCACACCACTTGTACATAAATGGTACAAATTCACTTCCATATACACTGCCTAATAGCCTCCATGTCTAGGGCTGGGTGGATAGAGTGTGTGTGTGTGTGTGTGTGTGTGTGTGTGTGTGTGCCTATCTATCTGTCTGGTAGGGGGTGAGGTACAGGAATAATAAATAAAAATGTAGAAACCACCCTCAAAAACTTATCTCTGGAGACCATGAGTTGTCTTTAAGATACTCAAGGCTGAGACAACTAATAAACTGACATCAGATTCTTCCCTGGCATCCCCAGGGCACTTAGTGCTATCTTAAGGAAGCAAAGGACACATGGAGGGAAGAAGAGACATAGTTTGGCGGCCTGTTTGAGATATTGTCCATACTTTTCACCTCCCCCTCCTCCTCTTTCCTATGTCACCCAGGTAACCAGCACATCACCCACAACCCCCAAAGGTACGGCAGCCAGTCAGCCGGAAGGTCAACGCTAATGAAAGATGCTATCTGGAAAACCAATGCCAAGCCAAGCTGACATAATTAACTGTATCTGTGGTCCTTGAGGTTTGGCAAGTGAGTGTGGGGTGAGAGGAGAGTTGGGGAGGGGGGCGTCCTCTTCTGAAGCTTCTGGAACAAAGAGAGCCATTTGGATGGCTTCCAGTTAACGACAGCATCTTTGCGAGTGGCTATCTAATTAGTGCCTGCCCAGCTTCGGAGAGACGGCTGCACATGGCAAATAAGCAGGGACGCTCGGTTTCCCTTAGCTCCAGCCCGTGCACTTTCAGGACGTCGACAGCTTCAGACTCAGCCTTCATTGTGGCTATTCTAATGCCGGAGGGTGTTTTTCCCCCAAAAAGTGCCACTTGCATCATGGCATTTGGAGTGCAGCTTAATAATGTTGTTGACATCCCAAATACCCCCAGAGTCACTCAAGAAGAGTCATTAGTTCTCCGAGGTTGATGGGGAAAGGAGAAACATGTACATGACAACAAATGTTCTTTTTATCTGGTTTTTAACTTTCCAGTAAGCCAAGTTTACTTCTGTACAGTCTTGAGCAAGGAGATTAACGTGGGCTAACCTTGATTTCCTGTAAAGGGAGGTTAATAACACAGACATCCTGAAGGATCGTTGTGAGAATCTATGGCAGGGATGTAACTCGATAGATACTCAAGAAGCTGTAAGGGATGATTAACACTGTGACATTAACAATGACACTGCGGCGGCTGCTGATGATGGTGAAGAGGATGATGGGAGGAGGATGAAGATGACAGTAATGGTATTTACTTCCCCCTCAGTGATCTTGTTTCCCAGAGTGGGAAGAACTCAACCACGTAACATAAAGAGGAGCTGTTGGATGATGAGCCCATGCCCTGGAGTTCATTGTACAGTGAGGCATAATACTGATAATTACCATGTGTAAAGAATATCTTTTCAAGGTACTTTCACATGTATTATCTCACTTGGACCATTCCGCTGCTCGGTGAGTTTACAGCTGAAAAAAAAAAAAAAGAGAGACTCCAAAGATTAAGAACCTTGCCTGAGGTCCCACATTTGGTAAGTAAAATAGCCAGGTCTTGAACATAAGCCTTGAAACCATCAATCTGATATTCTTCCTGTGGCACGTGTATTGCCCTACAAGCATTGCAGGGAGTACAGAGAGAAGCTTCGTACGTTGATTAAGGTCCCAGCCCACAGACGTTATCAAAAAGGAGCTCAAGAGACAGAGAGCTGTGACAGAGTGGGCCTCAGTGGCCAATGAGGTCATCCCACAAGGGCGGGTGGGGAGCAGATATGAATGCAGGGAAAAGTCAGAATTCCAACATACATTTAAAGAAATTGTTTTTGTTCTCTCTTGCTGCATAACAAGCCACCCCAAAATTTAGTAGCTCAAAATAACAACCATTTTATGTTATCTCACAATTCTGGAAGCTGAGCAGACATAGGTAGTTCTACTCCCTGCAGTGTTAACTAGGCTGCAATCAAGGGGAGGGTAGACAAAGCAGAAACATTCAAGATGGCGCACTCCATAATGTCAGATGATGATGCCTATTGTCTGAGGTCTCAGCTGCAGAGCCTTGGTGCTCCTCTCTGTGGCTTGGGCTTGTCACAGCTGGGTAGCTGGCTTTTGAAAGTGAGGACCTCAAGGGCAAGCATGACCAAAGAGAAGAAAGAGAAGCTGCCTGTTTTCTTAAGACCCGGGCTCAGAAGTCCCAGAATATCATGTCTACCACATTCTACTGATCAAAGCAGTCACAGGGCCAGCCCGCCTTCCAAAAGAAAGTAAATAAGCTCCACCTCTTGATGCGAGAGAAAACTTGTGTGTACGGGGAGGGGAGGAATTCATGACAGGTGTCACTGAGACTAGAAGCCAAGTCCTACCCTCTTCAGGCATAAATTATACTGAACGTGGGTTTACATAGTATTACCTCATTAGAGTAAGAGAAACAATGATAGCTAATTATTGAGTGAATGTTATGCACAGGTGATTTACATATGGCATGTCTGTTCTCACCACAGGTAGGGATTGTAGAGATTAAGTGATTTGTCCAAGGCATCACACACAGACATAACATAACATTTAGAGGAAGGAAAGGGCTATCTCTGTCTGGGTGCCCTTTCTAGAAGACAGAAGACTTACCCTGGAAGCCCCCTCCATTCCCCAGAAGATTTCCTCTCACTCCTCCTTGGCCAAGATTGAACTGTACATCCACCCCTAATCAAATAAGTAGTGAGGGGACAGCAGTTATCACAAATGCTGTAAGCAGGTGCTTCCCCACACAGAAATTGATTATTTGTGCACCTCTCTGTGCTATCCAGGGGGTTCTGACCACCCCACCCCATACCTAGCTATCTTGAGGGCTGAAGGGGTTCATCTCTCAACTTACAAAAACACTAAGGGGGGTGGTGGAAGAATGGACCCTGGGAAGTCAACCACAAACTTCCCTGGCTAGAAAGGGGCAAAACTAGAACCAAACCCCCATCTCTTTTCTCCCCAAGCCCACATCCCTTCTATATTCTCTGCACCATCTCAGAACAGATGTGATGAGAAAGGAAGCTCCAGCTTCCTGCCTCTGCTGTCCATGCAGATGATCTGATAATCCCCACCAGGCACTTGAGTGGCATGTGTTCCTCGTGCCTTTGTCTCCAAAGCCCCCCTGCACCACGGTGAATAATTGAGACTAACATTCAGAGCACAGCTTCCCAGAAGGAGAGGAGAAACTGCTGTCCTGATTTCCTGGACTTTGTGTGGGTACGGACTACATAGACAGGTAGACTCTGGTGGGCACATAGAGTTCTGAATCCCTCTGTCCAGCCTGCAGAATCCAGCCCATCCACAGCTTTTATCTGCAGGGTCTGAGCAACGGCACATTTTGTGTAAGGACATACTTCATTCCTCCATCAAACCAAACCCAGACCTCCAAATTGTAGCTCTTGGGAAAGAAGTCTCAGGATTAGGCAGAGGCAGTAGATAACCAAAAAACCCCAACAGGGTGGGTTGTAACATCCAAGCTGTCCTCTTCATGCACACGTGTGGTGTCTCATGATCCTCAGCATGACTTCTTTCTCCAGCAGGTGAGTTGGACATCTTACAAGGCTGCTTGGGGCTCACAAGAATACAAAATGGAAGCTTCCTGGACTTCACTTCTGCTCCATTTTACTGGCTAAAGTGAGTCACTGGGCTGACCCCAATCTGGTATGGGATGAGATTATACAGGAGTGTGAATGTGAGGAATGGTAGTCGTGGTGGCCATCTTGAAAGAACATTGACCATACAAGCAAAGAGTAAGAACTTCCAGCTCCCCAAGCTAACACACTGAATCCAGATTCTCTGGTAAGTTCACCCTGATGCATCTATCCAGGATTAAATCAGAAATGTGGTTTAAAATTACATTTTTCCCTACCTGGTTTAATGCCTTCAGAGTCCTTGCACACCCATCTCTCACTTTCTGCTAACGTTAATTAGCAAAAACTTACCATTCTTTAGATGCATGAGATGCTTGGATCTGACTTTAGTCACAGCTCTAAAGGCAGTGGTGTGGTGGAAGTGTTCAGAAGGAAACCTGGCTTCCTATTGTAAGGTGGAGGTCATGACAGGATTTCCAAACAAGGCAGGATTCGCTGACAGGGGATGCTCAGCAAATTTCAGGATTGATGGTACTTAAGTCATTAAAAAACACCAAAAATCTCAATTCCAAGAGTCAGAGTCCCATTCTTCTAAAGCATGCCCAAGCTCTCACTTAAGAGACCTATTGAGGCCATTAATTCAACCTGTATTATAGTTCAGCAACCTGTAGTTTCAAGTAATGTAACTGATTTTCAGCTGTTAGACCCATAAACAACAGAGAAGAAAAATAACTTTTAAGGAAGCCATAGAAATTCCCTGGTCCTCTTACAGGGAGGACAAGAATGCAAAACCCTGAGTTCATTGTTTTCTTTCTTTAAACTCTAAGGGACAGTTAGAAATACCAACACACCCCACAGCGCTTACATTTTTGTTCTTGCATTAGTAGATTATCACAGAAGATGACTGGCCTGCCAAGACTTGCCTTTAATAGAGCATTCATGCTAGATCCTACCCGGTCTGCCAACTGGAGTCTCACTGCCTTCAAATAAAACCAGGGTGGATCATCAACCATAGATTTCTGGTTTTTTGAAAATCTTAGTCTACAACCTATTAGGATTCAGTTACAGAGAGTAGGCAGAAATTAGGCAGAAGGGGATCTACCATCAAGTATTAGGAGGTTTATGGGCCATTGGAAGAGCAAGAGAAACAGGCTTTGAGCTGAGCTCAGAGGGAAAATCTCCAGTGTCCAGAATACTTCTGTCTTTGCTGTGATCAGAAAGTGCCTCTCACTTTGCCAAAGGCACCAACAATTTGGGAAGCTGCTTAAGTACACTGTCTCTTCATGACCCATGCCAGCAAAACGAGGATGCCTTGTGCCCTACCTGTTTTCATTATCAGCTCAGTTCCAAATCTGGTGCAGGGGATCTTTGACTGATGGAACCTAGAGGATGTCTGAAATGCAGGCTGCCAAAGAAGCTGGGAAGTTAATTTTTATTTTTCCAACCTCCATAGTACAGGAAGGCATACTAGAAAGAGGTCAGAATAGATGTTGGACAAGCACATTTATAGCATCCACTCCATAGACAATTTCTTCAAATCGAAATAATTCTTTTCCTGGAAGCCTCACTCAGAAATATGCTTTCAACTCATTGAGGGAACTTTCATCTCCATCTTCATTCAGTTCCACCAAGGGCCAAGAGAGAACCTGTTCAGTGCCAGGCCCCATGCTAAGAGCTGCAGGCATGGAGATGAATAAAGCCAGGCTCCAGCTCCCACAGAGTTCACAGTCTAAAGAGGAACACAAAGAGACTGAAGATAAGCTGGGGGAGGCATAGAGCAGAGGCAGTGGGAATGAAGTTGACTCCATGTCATGGGTTGTATGACATGCTACAGTTCTTATGTCTTTATAAACCAGACAAGCTTTTTCAAGTCTCAACCCTGCTGGGTAAGCAGGAAATACAATGTCAACCACTACTGGGACTCCCCTATTTGTCCCCAAAGATTGAGTCAAGGTCCCAGGGTCTTAACAACCCAGAACATTAGGGAAGGCAACCAATTGCAGACACATACTCCTGTCCAAGCCCATAGTGTCCTTTGAAGTCAGGTGGTGGCACTGTTTCCAAGCCAAACTTGGATATGGTGGCTTTGATGAAACAGGTAAGACTGATGCTTCATCCATGCAGTTATTCTCTACATGTCTTCCATCTTGCTGGGGTGACTACAAGAGCTTAGGGTTCTGCTACTCAATTTGTGGGATTCCACAATGACCTCTGTGCCATTCCCAGCCCTGAGAAAGTTTTCCAAGTCTTCTGCTAGGCCAATTCTACCTCCTCTAAGGTCCATCCATACCCTCTCCTGTACTAACTTCCCCATAATGGGGTATTAGGAATATAATGCACCCAACTGGGTTTTCTGAGGCCAGAATAACCCTGACATCAAAAATGGACAAGGACAGTAAAAGGTAGAAATTTTAAATCAATCTCACATTTATGATCATGGATACAAAAATTCTAAATAAAACATTGCCAAGTGTAATCTAGCAGTATTTTTAAAATAGCAATATACCATGACTAAGTAAGCCTTATCCCTGGAATGTAGAGAAAATAATAAAAGCTGATCTTCATTGAAGGTTCACTATATGCCAGACACTGTTCTAAATTCCTTTCTAATACTTAGAATCAATGAGAGTATACGCTGATATTCTCAATTTTGAAAATGAGGAAATTAAAATACAGAGAAGTTAAGTAACTCACCCTAGGAACTCAGCCGGGCACTTAAACATCAGAAATCTATCAAGTGATCTATCACAGTAACTGTTTAAAAAGAATAATTATTTTTCTTATTTCAAGATATGCAGACAATAACTTTAAAAACTTTATACTTCAGTCATGATTTTTTTTAGATAGCCATAGTTCTGACCTCTGAGGATCTACCTCTCCATAAAAGCAATGAGAACACTGGCAAAATTCATCTTGATCAACTTTTTCAGAACTGTAAAGTAACCAATGGCTAATAATTATCCAAAGAGCATTTGTCAAGAAAATAGAGGTTTGTGTTATTTTAACTTTCTCCATTCTCATTCTTTTCTTCCAAGCTCCATGTCCTTGAAAACCAACAGCCACAAAACCATAGAAGCTGTGAAAAACAGCCACTGAAGGGGACAGATTGGGTTTGGAGCTCCTCAAACAGCTTCATCCCCAGAGAAGTGTCACTATTTGACTTTTGGCAGCTCCCTGGAAAAGCCCTATTTGCAAGGCTTGTCATTATTTGATCTGACTCAGAGCCTGTTCAGTGGAAAAAGCCCCAAGCCAGAGAATTTGTCAAAAAAAAAAAAAAACACAAAAAAGCAAAACAAATTAGTGGCAATCGTTCAACATCACAGCTGCCTGAGGTGGTGACACCAATTGGAGCAAATAAGAGCCTGGCCAAAAATCTTAGAAGGAAAATCTGAGGAATGTGATGCCCACAAGGGGGTTTGAAAACCTACAACATATTCCTGGGAATCTAGAAGACCACACACATGAGCATGCTATGCACATGCCCCAAAAAAAGCCAGAGAAGATCCTAATATCTCACCTTTGGATGACCTTGAGACCCTATACAAGCAGGAAATGAAGGCTAAAGCAGAATGGGAGACTGTCAGAGTACTGAATGCACATACTGAGTCCCTTGGCAAAAGGTAGATGACTTATTGGTTCAAGGCATTTAAGAAAATATCTGTCCAAAAAGTTAAAAAAAATATATCTTACCATGAGGCAGAACAAGCAGACTTCAGTGGCTACATATGACAGGGAACATTTTACATCATTAGCCCACAAAAGTTGCTAAACAAATACTGAGGGTGGAAGTGGGGGACAACAACAATAGGCTCTGGGGAGGAGGGAGAGTCTGAGTTCCAGAGTTGCCACATTTTATTATTAAAAATGCCCAGTATTCAATGAACAACTTCAAAACATACAAAGACACAGAGAGGTATGGCCCATACATAGGGGGAAAAAATCAATAGAAGATTTTCCTGATGATATCTAGATGTTAGACTTGCTAAAAAATAAAAATAAAAAATAAGACCTTTAAATCAGCTCTTAAATATGTTCAAATAATTAAGTAAAATCATGTCTAAAAAATTAAAGTGTGAGAATTGTTTCATGAAACGCAAAATATCAAAAAAGAGATAGAAATTATAAGACAGAACTAAGTAGAAATTCTGGACTTGAGAATTATAACTGAAAGGAAGAATTTAATTGAGGGCTCAGTAGCAGATCTGCAGTGACAGAAGAAAGAATCTGCAAACCTGAAGATCGGTTAATTGAATATATCCTGTTTGTGGAACAGAAAGGAAAAGGGATGAAGATAAAGAAACAGAGTGTCAGAGACCTATGAGACACCATTCAGCACACCAGCATATGAATAATGGGAGTCCAAAAAGAGGGGAGAAAGAAAGGAACAGGAAGAATAGTTACCCAAAAAAATGGTAGAAAACTTCCCAAATTTAATTTCAAAAAATTAAAACCCCAGTTTTAATCTACACATTTAATTTAATCTACACATCTAAGAAGCTCAGCAATTGCAAGCAGGATAAACTCAAAGATCCACACCTAGACACACAGCATGGTCAAGCTATCAAAAGACAAAGACTAAAAATCTTGAAAGCAGCAAGAGAGAGGGGACCCTTACAGACAAGGGAGACTCAACAAGATTAACAGTTGATTTCTCATCAGAAACCATGGAGGCCAGAAGACAGTGGGATGACATATCCAAAATGCTGACAGGAAAAGGCTGTCAACCAAGAATTTTCTATCCAGAAAAACTATTTTTCAAAAAAAAAATGAAAGAGAAATCCTAAATAAATTAAAACTGAGAGCATTTGTCAGTAGCAGACCAAAGAAATACTAAAGAGAGTGCTTCAGGCTAAAATAAAAGGATACTAGGAGCACCTGGCTACTTCAGTCAGTGGAGCGTGCAACTCTTGATCTTGGGACTGTGAGTTTGAGCCCCCCATTGTGTGTAGAGATTACTTAGAAATAAAATATAAAATCTTTTAAAAAAAATAACAAAGCAATCTTGATAAAGAACAAAATCGGAAGACACACTTTCCAATTTCAACATTTACTACAAAGCTACAGTCATCAAGACAGGGTGGTGTTGGCATAAGAATAGACGTATAGATGAATAGAATAGAATAGAATAGAATAGAATAGAATAGAATAGAATAGAATAGAGAGCCCAGAAATAAATATGTGTAGTCAATTGATTTTTGATGAGGATGCCAGGGCAATTCAAAGGGGAATAACATTCTTTTCAACAAATGGTTCTTAGATAACTGGGCATCCACATACAAAAAAAAAAAAAAAAGAAAATGAATTTGGACTCACACCATATACAAAATTAACTCAAAATTAATCAAAGACCCAAATTTAAAAGCTGAATCTATGCAACTCTTGGGAGGAAACATGTGTCAAACTTCATGACCTTGGATTAGGCAATGGTTTCTTATATGTTATGCCTAAAGCACAAGAAAAAAATAGATAAAAGAACGTTATCAAAATTAAAACTTTTGTGCATCAAAGGACACCATCAATAAAGTAAAAAGATAATCCTCAGAATAGGAAATAATATTCTCAAGTCATATGTCTAACAACAGACTTACATCCAAACTACACAAACACTTACTACTCAAAAATAAAAAAACAACCAATGTTTTTTATTAGGAAAAGGATTTGAATAGACATTTCTCCCAAACAGAGATGTGGCCAAAAAGCACACAAAAAGATGTCCAACATCACTGGTCATCAGGAAAATGCAAATCAAAACTACAATGAGATACCACCTCCCACCCACTAGGAGAGCTGGAATTTTTCTTAAAAAGACAGTAACAAGTATCGGCAAGGATGTGGAGACATTGGAGCCCTCATGCACTGCTGGTGGGAGTGTAAAATGGTGTGGTCATTTTGGAAAACAGTTCAGCAGTTCCTCAGAAAGTTAATAGAGAAAATATATGTTTACATGAACGCTTACACACAAATGTTCATGGCAACACTATTCACAACAGCCAGAACGTGGATACAACCCAATGTCCATCAACAGGTGAATGGATAAACCAAAAGTGATACATCTGTGTGATGCAATATGACTCAGAGATAAGGAATGAAGTACTGACAGATGCCACAGCATGGACAAAACTTAAAAACGTAATGGTAAATGAAAGAGGGCAGGCACAAAAGACCACACACCTCATATGATTCCATTTACAGGAAGTCCAGAAGCAAGAACTCTGTAAGTCAGATAATAAATTAGTGGTTGCCAGGGGTTGGAGAGAGGAGATGTATGGAATTTCTTTTGGGCGTAATGAAAATGTTCTAAGATTAGATAGTGGTGATGGTTATACAACTCTGTGGGTGTATTAAAAAAACCACTGAATTGTCCTACTTAAAATGGTGGATTTTAGGGGCATCTGGCTGGCTCAGTCAGAGGAGCGTGTGACTCTTAATCTCGGGGACATGGGTTCGAGCTCCACGTTGGGCATAGAGATCACTAAAAAGTAAATAAATAAACATTTTTTAAAAAGAAAGTTATTTTAAAAATTGAATAAAATGGTGGGTTTTAAGTATATGAATTTTATCACAATACAACTTCCTTAAAAATAAGCTAGAAATGGGAAAATTTCTTAACTTGATAAAATGGATCTACTTATGGTCTATGACATTTTCCCTAAAGTAAACATCATATGTAATGGCAAAATTATAAAGATATTATAACTAAAGTGAAAAATAAAATACATATGCTTGTTATACCTGTTTAAGCAGCAATGTACTAGAGATCCTAGCTAGCAATATAAAGCAAGAAAAAATCCAAGATAATCTACAAACAATTAGAACCAGCAGAATAGTCAGCAGAAGTTTCTGGATACAAACCCCATAGCATTCTTATAAGCCCACAACGGTCAGTTAGAAAATATAACTGAGGGGACGCCTGGGTGGCACAGCGGTTAAGCGTCTGCCTTCGACTCAGGGCGTGATCCCGGCGTTATGGGATCGAGCCCCACATCAGGCTCCTCCGCTATGAGCCTGCTTCTTCCTCTCCCACTCCCCCTGCTGTGTTCCCTCTCTCGCTGGCTGTCTCTATCTCTGTCAAATAAATAAATAAAATCTTTAAAAAAAAAAAAAAAAGAAAGAAAATATAACTGAAAGAAAGTTCTCAGTCATAAAAGCAGGAAAAACTCTGTTACTTGAGAATAAATCTAACAAAAGATGTGAGAGACCTTTATGGAGAAAATTATAAAAAGTTACTGAAGGACATCAGAAAAAACCTGAAAAAAATGAAGAAATATAACATGGTCATGCATGGGAAGGTTCAGTACTGTACAGATGTCAGTTCTCCCCAAAGTTAATCAATAAATTCATTGCAATTCCAACCCAAATCCCAATGGAGCTTTTCACAGAGCTTGACAAACTGAGTCTAACATTAATCTGATGGCTGAGGGCAAAGAGAAGCTGAGACAAAAGAACATGGAGAAGGAGCTTTCCCAACTAGATATAAAGGCCAACCGTAAAGCCATTTGAATTTAAAATAGGGGGAGAGGGCTGCAGGATAGACAAATCTACCAGTGGAACAGACCAGAGAGCTCAGAAGTAGTTCCGTGTATTTAAGAAGAATCGGTATATGTCAGGGCTGGCTGTAGGCATAAGTGGGAAAGGGGGATTATTCAACAAATGGTGTTAGGAAACTGGTACCTCTACAGGGGATATTTTTTATGGATTCCTGCCCCATTCCATACATAAACATTAATACTAGGTGGATCAAAAACAAAAGTTTAAAACTATTATAAGGAAATATAGTTGGATATCTTCATGATACAGTTAGGGAAAGGTTTCCTAAACAAATACCAAAAGATACAAATTGCAATAGAAAATATTTATATTTGACTACATCAGATACTCAAATTTCTGTATGCTAAAACCATCACGAAACAAAGTTAAAGAACAAGCAACACATTTGGAAAAGGTAGTCACAACAGTATGGAAATAATATTCAGAACACACGATACTCCTGTAACTCAAAAATAAAAAGGCAAACAACCTCATCTTAAAAACGGAATAAAAGGGGGCACCTGGGTGGCTCAGTCCTTAACATCTGCCTTCGGCTCAGGGCGTGATCCCGGCGTTCTGGGATTGAGCCCCACATCAGGCTCCTCTACTGGGAGCCTGCTTCTCCCTCTCCCACTCCCCCTGCTTGTGCTCCCTCTCTCGCTGGCTGTCTCACTCTCTCTCTGTCAAATAAATAAATAAAATCTTAAAAAAAAACGGAATAAAAGAAGATACAAAAGAAATACAAGAAGGAAATACAGAAGAAAACTCTAGACTGACACATATTTGTTAAAAATGCAACTTCGTTACTCATCTGGAAAATAACACTTAAAACAAAAAAACTGAGTTCTATTGCATAAAGATCACATTGGCTGCGAAAAATCGAGTCCCACCGTTCTTGTCCAGGCAGGATTTCTCATGCTATTGGGACTGTGATGGGGACAATCACCCCAGGAAACATGCAGCTCATCTATGACCCAGCACTTGTACACTAGGTATATTTTGACCTAGCAAAACCCATGCACAGCATTGATTGTAATTGCAAACCAAAGGAAACAACCCGAATGATCTTCAATAGGGAAGCATTTTTTTAATGTGTAATATACATATGATGGACTGCTAAAATGAATTAACTAGACCTGTATTGGCATAGATAGAGCTCTCACACATGGTACTGGGTGAATCAAGGGAACTTCAGAACGTTAAATACAATGTATCATTTATGCAAAATGCTTAAACAGACAAAAATCACTACATATCATTTGTTAAGTACAAACGCACAGAGTAAGAACGTAAAACATGGACAGCAAGGACTAAAACAAATTCCTGATCATGACTGCCTCTGAGTAATAAGGAAGCAAACTGGGGTGAGGAGAGGACAAAGGAACTCAGCTTTATTAGTCATGTTTAAATGTTCTTATTTTGCAAAAGGATGCAAATCAAATAGGGCAAACATTGACAGTCATGAATTTGGAGAGGTAGGTAAGTGGGAGTCTCTTCCCTGCCTCCCTCCTATCTTTCCTTTCTAATAATAAACAAATATACTGGCCCGTCCTTTCTCAAGGTGGGGAAGTGGGGAGGATGAAAAGCTAAAATTAATCTATTTCTCCTAAACTCCTTCTCTTTTATATATCTTGGAGTAAGGGTTATGATGAGACTCCAGAAAGCCTTCCATGATGAAGCAATACTTTAATGGGGTTTTGATGGATGAATACAAGTTCCCCTGTGTGGATCAGAGACAAAGGTGGAGGAAGGACATTCCAGACAAGGACAAGAGTTCAGGAACCTAGAGGAGCCTGCATATTCAGGTATGATAAGAAAAATGGGGGGCTGGGGGGTGGGAAGAAGGAGACACCGGGTCCAGTACGTAGAGACACTGGCGAAACAAGCTAAGGGTCTCAGACTGGGGATTCAGGGTTAAAGTGCCTTCAAGGCAGGGCCTTTCAGCCTCTGCCTTCCATGCACCAAATTTAAGAACAAATTCCATACCACTTGGAATGGGTTAAGGTGGGTCTGCCATTCCAGTGGAGGGACCTTCCCTCTTGTCACTCTCCTTTCTTGAAATGCCAGGTTCAGAACAGCCATATCAGTGAGGGATACAACTGACCACTTGGTAACCAGATATTGGGGGCAGGCAGCAGTGTGTAGGAGTCTCCTGGGAATGCCAACGGTCCAGTGACTTGGACACACCTCAGTGCCCTGGGGGTGTTTCAGTCCCTCTGTCAAGGAGGAGAAAGTCCCTAGTCTCATGGGAAGCCTAGCTTGGATGCAGGCCCCCACTGGGTAGAGTTGGGTGTGAGGTATTCAGTCCCCTCAGATTTACTGTTCATCCAGCCCAGAATCTATAGCCAGGATCACCTTGGGTCATTCTATTTTCATCACCCTATAAGCAGCAAAGGGACATGGCCAGGCTTGGCTTTTTAAAGCCTAACCTCAAGTAAAAGATGGATTGGGGGAAGGAGGCAGGGCCACGTGATGACTTCATGGGCCTTAGGCACACTCACCTTCATGAGCTCCTTCCTCCATAAAAAAATATTAAAAATTCTATTTCATATTACATATGAAAACATTTTCTTTAATGTAAATTTTTCATTTTTCTTCTGAATTTTGAAAGAAATTAAAGTATCTTCATGGGCCCCCTAAAAGTATTCTGAGCTTTAGGCACTATGCCTAATGTGCCTAATGGAGAAGTCAGCCCCGGGGGAGGAGACACAAGGAGACCATGCAGGAGGCATCACAACAGTCACTGGGGTGGGTACTGATGCAGTCTCCATGGTGATAGAGAGCTGGGGGAGGTGAGAAAGATGTTGGGGAGCCAGGATTGGAGTGAACACAGATAATCCTCATGGAAAGATAAGGACAGAGGGAAGGTGGGGAAGGAGCAGAGGCCCAGCAACCAGAGAAGTGCCTCTGCCCACCCTCCATACTCCTCTCTGCCTCCTGTACCTTATGCAATATAAATGAAGACAAAGAGAAGGAAGCTAATTGGAGCCGTTTGCAGCCTAAATGGAGCTGCTTCCTTATCCCTCCAATGGGACCTCCCCACTCGGGAACTGGCATCCAGAACAGTTAGATTTAGGAGCTTGCTCTCTTCCAAGCACATGGCTGCTAAATGAGTTCCCGGGAGAGCTCCCCATGCCAGAACAGAGACACAGCCATTCCTGAACTCCAGAGCCAGGCAGGGGGCAGGGAGCTGGCCCCCAATCAGGATGTTCCTTACAGCTTCATCCATCAGTGGGCAGCCTGCCCAGCTGGCATCGATGCCCCATGTAGAGCCCGTGCCTCAAGCAGAGGGGGACACGGTCCGGACACTGGCTGCTTGTCAGTGTGTCACTTCCACTGAGCTGAGCCAGCAGCTGGGGAGAAAGAGAAATGGATCCTAATTAGGGGCTGCCTCAAGCTGTGGCACGATGTCAGCGGATCTCTCCAGCTACCTCTACACACACACACACACACACACACACACACATATTCTTTTTTCCTATTCTTTCTTAGAAAGCTGGATCAGCGTTCACTGCTTTGCATTCTATCCCAAAACCCTGGCTCAACTTCCTACACAACAGAAAGAAAGCAGGGCTTCCTGTGCTCCCATTCTATAAAATAACTTAATACCCTCCACAGACATCCTGCTATGACTTCCATAAGTCTCTCCCTGCTTTCCCCCCAGCAGAGGCCAGGTACTTGCCCAGGGGTACATGTGGGGACCTACCTATGGATCACAGCCCAAGTCATGAACCAACCTAGTTGGTCTCAAACTTCAGCCTGCATCAGAATCACCTGGAGAGCTTGTTAAAAAAACAGATTGCAGGACCCACCTTTGGGGTTCATGACTCAGTAGGACTGGGGCGGGGCCAGAGAACCTGCATTCCTAGCAACTCCTCAGGTGATGCCGCGACTGCTGGTGCTGAGCCCACACTCAGAACCACTGCCTGTTCCTGTCTTCCAACCTTACCCTGCTCTGCTTCTGATCTTTTTTTTTTTTTTTAAGATTTTATTTATTTATTTATTCGACAGAGATAGAGACAGCCAGCAAGAGAGGGAACACAAGCAGGGGGAGTGGGAGAGGAAGAAGCAGGCTCACAGCAGAGGAGCCTGATGTGGGGCTCGATCCCACAACACCGGGATCACGCCCTGAGCCAAAGGCAGACGCTTAACCGCTGTGCCACCCAGGCGCCCCTGCTTCTGACCTTTTTGACTGTCCTCCAAATCCTTTCAGTTCTGCTTTTCTAACATTTCTCCTAACTTGACTTTTGACTTTGTCTTCCCACCCAAGCCCTTGACTCCTCTAAGCTCCAGTGCAGCCATGCCACCTGTGCCCCTCTGGCTAATGATTCTCCTGACCCAGAACTGCCCTGGGGAGGGGGGGAGGGACACTCCCACCTCTGGTGCTCATGAGTCTCTCTTTTTTAAGAGCCCCTTTACATGCCTCACCTTAAACACTTGAGGGGCCCTCTGTCCATAGGAAGTACTCATCAGAGCACAACCAGAGGGCACTTCTCCTGTGTGTAGCAAGGGGCACTGGTGCTGGTATCACTGCAGCCTCCCTGCAAGCCGGATTTTACATACCACAAAACTGACATGCACATCACTTAATTAACTGATCCAAATGCTGGCTACATGACAGAATTGAGCATGCAGATTCCCTGCTCTTCCCACTTCCATGTGGCTTCTGTATCTGTTGGGAATACTTTTGGCTGCAAGTAACAGAACACCCAACTAACAGTGGCCGAAACCCACAGAGGTGTATTTCTCATGAGTTCTCACATTTCCTCCAAAGTCAGGAGGTGAGGTGTTGGGGGATTGGGTCAGGGGTTTACTGATGATCAGGGCACAGGGAGCCTCTGCAATTTTTTGACCTTGCTCTAGGGATCACAAGGTGGCAGATACAGCTCAGGCACGCGCCCATCCCCACCCCCATGACCGTGCTAGAGGCAGCACGTGGGGACAGGTAGGAAGCAGAGCTTTTCCCTGGCTTGTTCTTCTCTTGTCAAAGAGGAAGCTCCCTCCCCCAGCAGCTTTCAGCTTTCCCTTTCCATCTCACTGGCCAGAACTAGACAAGCAGGGAAGTTCTGCTATCAAAGAAAAGAGACAGTGATAGCTTTGAGGCGAGCAACCGCGACAGTGCGCCGTCTCCAGACTCTGGGAGCATCTGAATGGCCAATACATTCAAACCTGCTGGACTGTGAGACACTGATCCACATCCTCTCTCCCTTTCTATTCTCGGTGTCTAACACAGTAAATCCGTTCGTTCACCACACATCTATTCTTCTCCAAGTGCCTGCTGTGTATCACAGGCCATAGCAGGCTATGAACCAGCATGGCCTGGTGGAAACAGTGTGGGCTTTGGAGCCAGACCAAATGGTCTTTGAATGCCACCATTTTCAAGCTGTGTGACCCCGGGCAAGTCACTTCACCTCTCTACACTTCACTTTTGTCATTGTGAAGTGGTCATGAAGACTTAATAAGATAGCACATAATAGGCTCGGGACACATCGGCATTCAGTGGGTGAGAACAGATGACAATGGCATGAAGACAGCATGAGACGGCGCTGAGGAGGGGGTGGCGGATGTACCTTGTGCTCATCGGATGCTTTTCCACATGGCATTACAGCAAATGGCATGGATCTCCCTGCTGGGGAGAAAGGGCCAAAGGAGTCCTTGTCATTCAGAGCTCTGATTCCTTCCGGAGGCCACCATGAAAAAATATAGAATGATGGGGCACCTGAGTGGCTCAGTTAGTTAAACTTCCAACTCTCAGTTTCAGCTCAAGCCATGATCTCAGGGTCCTGGGATTAAGCCCCATGTCAGGCTCCATGCTCAGCAGGGAGTCTGCTTGAGATTCTCCCTCTCTCCCTCTGCCCCTCTACTCTGTCTCTTTCTCTCTAAAATAAATAAATAAATCTTAAAAATATATGGAATGATAACAATAGCTATCGTTTATTGAATGATTACCATGCACCTGGCACTACGCCAGAGCTTTACAATTATTAACTCATGAAAATCCTAACAGAGAGGTACTATTATGAACTCCATTCTTCAGTTGAAGAAACTGAGGCATGGGAGGGTTACAGACTTGAATGCCAGCCCCAGGCTCTGGAGCCCAAGCTCTCACTACTGCTCACTGTCTCTCTAGCCTAGATTCAAAACATCTTTCCTGCCCACGGTCTCCATATGGCAGATGTCACTTGCTCACCTGGAGGATATCCAGATTAAATTGGATTGGGAAGTATTTCCACCAAGAGGAGCAGCTGGTGGCATTGTCATACTCTTGCCCCCCACCCACCCCCTCAGAGGAGAGACACTCCATTCTGCACCTCCAGGGGGCTATGAGTACGATGGTATGAGCCTGAGTGGTGCTGTGGTACCCTTGGCTCTTGGCAGTATTGCTTCTTTATTGTTGTTGCTGTCCTGCATCCCCAGACCATGCTGCAAGATCCTCTATCCCTTCCTAGCATCTTGTAACACCAAGATCTGGGTTGCACACCTGACACACACAGAGACTCAAACTCAGCCCCCAAAGGGCTCAAGGTCTACAGGACACAGAAACAGCCAACAAGGGCAGATGCTTGTAAGACTGGCTGCAGAAGCACGAAGGGAGGTCTCTTACCTGGCTTTGGGGAAGAGGTGATCAGGGAAGGCTTCAGGGAGACGCTGAGCACCTGCAGAAGGTCAGAGACCAGCCAGGTGGTGGGAGGGATAATAATGATAGTAGCAAACACAGTGGCAGGTACTTTTCTAAATACTACTAAAGGTCACTCACCAGGACTCAAAAACAACCCAATCAGGCAGGTACACCCGCCAACCCCATTTTCTAGAGAGGAAACTGGGGCACAAAGAAGTTAAAGAACTTGCCCACAATCACAGGAGATAGTAGATGACAGAGTCAGGATCTTGTTCTGGCTTCTGGGCTCTCTGCTTCTGCACCATGCTGTGGAGTGCTCCCTGCTACAAGCAGCATGTGCAAAGGCCCAGGTCCCCATAGCAGGGCCAGCCCATCATGGTGAGATGGGCAAGATCAGCAGAGAGAGCATTTGTTCACTGAGATAACTCTTGCACAGGGTAGCAGCAGCCCAGTCATGCAGCCGGGGTGAAAGCATCGTCAGCTCTCTCCAAATCCTGGCTGACAGCTGGGTCCCCAGACCCGATCCCCCAAGACTCAGTCAGCCCCAGTGCCAATCCCAGCCTTAACCCTAGTCCCAGGCTCTATAAAACTTACCCCAGCAAATTAGGAGGAAAAAAAAAGGCTTGAGGCTGTTCTCAAAATACATGTAACCAGATACAATAAATAGATGTGGAGTCAGGACAAAGGAAAAGTGGGAGTAGGACATATAATTTAAAAAGGAGTTTTATTAAGTTATAAAATGTCCCATCCCATATAGTCTGCTTGAGTTGGGTTGCTTCCTAGAATTGAGCTGCCTGGTGACCAAAGCAAGAAGGACAAATGTATTCATCCACTAGTTTTCCAGGCTCATGACAGAGAAACAAAACAGTTGCTCAGAGAAAGAGGAAAAAGAAGGAGGGGGAGGATAAGGAGGGGAAAGAGGAGGAAGAGGAAGAGGAGAAGGTGGAGGAGGAAGAGCAGCAAAGCAGCAGTAGCATAGTGTTTCTGAGTGGTCCTGAGAGGTAGTCAACAAGCATGCATTGGATTTGGCCAAGATCTTAGGGGGTGCAGGGGGAAGCCCAAACTCAACCTGATCTGGCCCGAGCATAATCCCCATATCTTCAGCTGGATAATGACAATCCAAAAATCAGGTCCTGATGTTGCTGAAAAGCCTGATCTAGGTTGGTCCTGCCCCAGGCCACCCATCCTGAGTGGGAAGGACAGGGAGAGGGGATGGGTGGACATTCATCCTCCTGAGCCCTGCAAACCAAGCCCTTGGGCATCTCTTTCCCCTTGAGCTCCAGTTGGGTCATACCTGAGCCAGCTTAGTTGAGTCTCCACCCTCACCAGTGGTCCTCCCAGTTCCCCACCCCTGACAGCAGTCCTGCTTGTCTCCAAGGCCCAGATAAGCCACCCCCTGGCCAGCGATGTAACTTTCTCTGGGCTCCTGGAAGTTCTTACTCTTAAGAAGGAGGGGGTTACTCTCTTTTGAAGCCCTCCTAGGTGATGAGCATTGTGCAAAACACTCTATCTTGTCCAATTCTCCCTCTCTGAGGTTTACATCTCCAGCCACAACATCTCCTTGGAGCCTAGACTCTTTCAGAAGTTCTTAGGTACTTAGGTGTCTCAAAGACACTTCAAACTAAGTGTTTGCAAGATGGCACTCCCAGCAGTCTCCTCCATCCCCCATCCAAGTCCTCTCCCTGAGTTTCCTGCCTCAAGGATTGACAGCACCCTTCCGTTGCTCAGGCAGGAACCTGACAAGTCACCCTCATCCCTCTCCCCTAGCCTCCTGCCCAGACAAGTACACAACCAAGTTCTGTCTGTTTTACCTCCTTAGAAGCTCTTGAAGTCCTCATCTCTCCATACTCCATCTTCATCTCCCTTCCTTGGTAGGTCACCTTCTCTTGCGTGGACCCCTCCCAGAACTTCCCATCCCAGCTCCTCAAGGCTGGCTCCTCCAGCATGTCCTTCATTCTGTAGCCAGAACAGTTACATCAAGGCACAAAATACACCAGAGCATGTCAATCCCACTGGCTTCCCCTTGCTCTGAAAATGGAGACAGCATTTCGCAGGGCAGAGGATGAAATTTGCCCCTGCCTATCTCCCACCTCCCCAGCTGCCTCTTGAATCCCACTCTACCTGGCTCTTCTCCACCCTTATGGGCTACCTCTCCGTTCCTCTACCTGGCCAGGCTGTCCCCTCTACCCAGGACACTCATCCTACCATTCTGCCCAGTCAACTCTTGCTCATCCTCCTAACGTCCCAGCAATCACCACCTCCAGGGAGCCTTCCCTGACCTCCGCCTACTAGTCAAATCTTGCTCAGGCTTTCCTGGCACTCCTCCCGTTTGAGGCCTGTATCCCAGTTGAGAAGGTGGCTGGGGCTGCTGAGTGCAAGGCTAGTGCTATCCCCACCCACCCCCTGACCCTTGGTTCTAGTCCTGGAAAGACTGCTCCTCCCCTTCATAGGGAACACTCTCAGGTGACCCACATTCAAAGCCTGTCTCCGCCTCTTCCCTACCCCACCTCCAGCAAGCCTTCTGCCGTGAATTTCCACTTATCTGTCCAAAAAATGCAGAGGCTACCCGAATTAGCCCAAGCCCTCTCAAATGCAGAAATAAACAGGGAGTTGTCGTCAAAGTAAAAAAAGTGTCATACCTGCGATTATTATTGTAAATACTGTACACTCGACTCTTGATTTCCACACTAAAGGGAGGGAGCAGTGGTGCAGATAATTAAAAATGCATTTATATATATCCAGAACTTGTTTTTGTTCTCATGTTTGGATATTGGAGGCTCTGATGTTCCAGGAATTCAGGGTGACTTCATAATCCTGCAGAGAGAGAGAGAGAGAATGAGATTACAAACACCCGCCTGGAGAGAATCCAGAAAGCCAGTCCCATGCTCAGCCCCAACCTGTCACCCTGTCTCTGCTGAAGATGAAAATAATGTCACCTCCAAGGTGGATAGAAAAGCTGCAAAATGAATGATTTTTGTTGTTTGGAGTTATCTCGTTTGGAGATGGCGTGTTACGCAGCGGTCGGTAACTGATACACCCCCATTCCACGTTCCCAGGAGGTCCACGACCTTGCCGGGATTTTTGTGAATTACAGGTCCCTTTGGAGACCAGCTTCTTGCTTGACTCACCCTTCCTCCTGGCCCCCATCTTTCCTCCCACACCTTCCCTTCCCAGATCTGAAAGCTGGCTCTTGCCCTGATGCCCTCCCGATAACTGACAAGGCTTTTGTGATGTAACAGACTTCCCTGAAGGACTACAGGAGGTACAGAGGTTTGCTTATCACAGGATCTCAAATGGCTTGTATTTAGATGCCAGAAATTCTGTTCTTAAAACAGTATGTGGTCAACAGCTTTCTTCCGTAGCTTTAATCTGCTGGCGAGTTGCCTCCCTTCACTCTCTTCCTGTTTTCTTCTCTTCTCGACATTCCCACACTTCCACGTTTCCAAATCATCAGCTGCTAGTGTAAGCTATCTGCCATTTCCAGACACCTCATGCTCTCTGAGTCTTATCTTCCACCCTCAGAAGATCGCCAAAGTATTTTCCAAAAACAAAGGTTGTTTTCTTCCCCTTCAGGGGACTCTGATGCCAGATGTTAGGCTAATAGTGGCACTTTTTAATTCTGCTCTTTAAGTGAAGGAGGACACTTTGAGCCATCCATCCAATATCCATTCTTTTCTTCCCTCTTTCCCCCAGAGCACTAATTTTCTTCAGGACAAGTTAATTCTCCAGCCTCTTTGCAGCCCAGAGTGGACATGAGACACAATTATGGCCCTTGAGATGCAAATAGAAGCCAGCTGGGGATTTATAGGAATGTTTATCCTTTCCTGATATAGGCACTGACCATCCTGCTTCTCCCTCCCTGGGATGTGGACGCAATGTCTGGTGGTGCAGCAGCCATCTCGCAACCAAGAAGATGAAAGTCACATGGATGGCAGAGCAGAAAGACAGAACAAGGCTGCACTTTTGACAACTTCCTTCAGCTGCACCTGGACTGCTTAATTCTGGACTCCACATTCGTTGTGAAAAATAAACCCCTGTTTGTTGGGTTTTCTGTCTCTTGCATCTGAATGCAATCCTACCCGATTCAATAAGTAATTACATTTTGATTTCAAAAACCTTTCTTTCAAAGGCTGCTGCTTCAGGGAAAAGGATGTCAACCACAGGCTAAGTATTAAAGTTGGTAATGATGTCAATTAGAAGAGCTTAAGTCACACCACCTGCAGTGATTAAGAATTGTTCATAAATGGAAAGAACAGCTTGGAACTCCAAGCTTATCCCAGAAGAATCCTACCTGAGCCCACCTGAGGGCAGAGGCAGTGCCCCTAATCAGGTGAGTCTCCCCTGGAACATGCCTGGCACAGAGGGGACCCCAGTGCTCACCAGTGGAACAAGTGTGCCACGACTGGACAGAGCATCCAAGGAGTGACAGCAGACTCAACACATTCTGACCTGTCTCTTCGGTTTGGGGTGGCCCAGAGGACGTGGGCTCGTCTGGGCCCTTGGTGGATGGGCAGAGCCCCTGAGAAGCAGCTTGACAGAGACTGCTCCTCACACCTGCCTCTTATTCCAGCTCAACCACTGAGGGGCGAACAACCTCGGTGGTGTGGGGGTGGGAGGCAATATTTCCCCCACGGGCCCCAGCTTTCTCCTCCTGGGGAGTTTGCCCAGCCATGAGCATTACCGGAGACAGAGTCCTGAATATTTCCTGCCCACTCACAGTAAGTGCTCAATAAATGCTCACTTTACTGCGATTACCCACAGGAGGTCATTTCAGTGCGAGAAGCAGTGAGAACACACGGACTGAATGCATGACAGTCACTCAGCAGAAAGAGCCCTTCCCCGGCTCTGGGGAGAAGCCAGCCGGCATGGGGGATGGGGGGAAGCGGGCCCCTGCTTGGAGCCCAGCACACTCTGCCGGCCTCTGGTGGCCCCAACCTCTGCCCAGATCCTCCTCACTACCTCCATGGGTTGGGATTTGTCTGCACCGGTACCCTCCTCACCAGACTGGGGGTTGATCTCTGTACCTCCAGGGTCCAGCACGTAGTAGTTGACAATAAACACTCAGGGAAGGAGGAAGGAAAGATATAAGGGTGAATCTGAGCTGCCCCAGGCTCCCTGAAAAGATGACTCAATGCTGGGGACACAATGAGCTGCAGAGGTCTGCTGGGGTGTGAAGAGGGGTCACGTCATGGGGAGGGGGGACAGAGGCAGACAGATGTGGGAGGGGACCACGACCAGGGCCAACAATTTGGAGGGGGGTTCTAAGCCAGAGAGGACTGAGACCAGCAGCAAGACAGGCTCCCGTCCGCGGAGTGTGAGTCTGACTGTCCCCAGGGGCAGGGCCGCCCCGAGCAGGGAGGGAGCACAGGGTACAGACCAGGGTATAGACCCGTGATGCTGCCACTCTGGGCAGGCCAGGCAGCCCTGGGCCCAACAGGGGCCTCAAAGTCTCCATCTTTAGAACAGGCGTTGGAGCATATGACCTCTGATCCCCGGGATCTGGGAATGGGCTGGATTTCAGGGGCTGGACAGAGGCTTCCCCGGCCCCTCATGCAGTGTGCTGAGGATCCCTGAGGGCCACTCTGGCCTTGAGGGTGCCTGTCCCAGACCCCACGACTGCACTCCAAGAGGCTGAGAGCAGAAAATCCCCAAGGCATTGGCACCGAGAGGAAGAAAGGATCAATGAACAGTTTATGCAACTTCCTGCTCTTCCAAACTATGGAGCCAGAAATGGCCTTCACTTCCTCCCTCATTCATCCCTTCCATCCTCCACTCATTCACTGGTAGGCAGACAGACCTGACAGTCAGACTTCGAGGTGGCCCCTAGTTGGGCCAGGCCCCACGCAGGGTGCTGGAGACGATTACATGCCTAAGACACTCCAGAAGCCTACGGTCTAATACTGAACCAACACTAAAACCAAGAATTGGAATCTGGATCAGTGGGGGCTGCAAGGAGGGGGGTGGTCAGGGGGTACGTTCTGGGGAGACAGGGGGAGGGGAGATAGTCCCTGCAGAGACAGAGCCTCTAGCCTGGCTTTGGAATCATCCTGGGAACCCCAGTCCGAGGCAGACGGGGATGGCCGGTGACTCCCTGGAGGTGGTGTCCACACCTCAAAGCTTGTGATGGGGGAGAGGATGAGGCAGGGGTGAGCTGAGAGGGAGGGTCCTGGGGAGGGCAGAGGCAAGATGGGGTGGCGCCTTCTTCCCTCCACCTCCTGGGTAGGCTCCTGTCGTGCCCAGCAGGATCGTGAGCTCCCACCTGCTGCACCTGGGAGCCAACTGGGAGGCCGAGGCTCGGTTTCTCATGACTATCTTACTTCAGCAGCTCAGGGTACACCCCATTCCTGCCCTTCCTGCCATCGGTCCCCAGGGTCAGCGGGGGTCTCTGGACCCAGAAAGCCCCTGGTTGCTGCCCCTGTGGTCACAACATCCCGCGTGGGGCGGCTCCTTGCCGCATCGAGCGCCGCTTCACCAACCCCAGATCCTTCGCTTCCCTTAGGCGAAAGTGCCCCACGTCGGCCTCCCTGTGCCAGCTGGGCTCCCGCCACACTTTGATATATTGGCCTAATATTCCCGGAATTATTTTTTGCTCTGTGTTCTGTTTTCTTGAACAGCCCCTAAGAGGCCTCATTATCTAGCTCTGAGCATGGGGTGCTACTGTCACCAAGTCACCCCTAATAAGCGCGGCAGAGCCAGGCTGACACTGAGCAGGGCCCCAGGAGGATTCGCAGCCTGGCGCCCAGTGGCCCAGTGGGCATGAGGCTGGCACTCTCAGAAGCTTCGCCCATCTGGGGACCCTAGAGCCCATAAGAACCTGCGTCTTTACCCTGTTCCAGGAGCCGCCAGCCCAGAGACCTGGCTCAGCCGAGGAGGGGTCCGGGAGACCTCCACGGAGGGGCGAGCCCTCCTCCTGACTTGATTTCCTTCTTCCTGCTTCCAGAGTCTCTCGTGTCCTCTTCCTGACGGCCCTCCGTTCCTGCTGCGGTGCCGCACAGCCCCGGTCAAGGCTCCCTCTCTTTCAGCATCTTGCTTTCCTCCTCTTTAAAATGAAGGTGCAATATTCTGCTTTCTCATTTCGTAGGTGCTCAATATTTCTTTTTTTTTTTTAAAGATTTTTATTTATTTATTTGACAGAGATAGAGACAGCCAGCGAGAGAGGGAACACAAGCAGGGGGAGTGGGAGAGGAAGAAGCAGGCTCCTAGCAGAGGAGCCTGATGTGGGGCTCGATCCCAGAACGCCAGGCTCACGCCCTGAGCCAAAGGCAGACGCTTAACCGCTGTGCCACCCAGGCGCCCCAGTGCTCAATATTTCTTGAGCAGGTCCTAGGTGCTTGGCACCACGCCAGGCTCCCACACCGCAAGGCTCAGGACGAGAGTACCAGAAGCCATAATAACAAGATGTGCCAGACTCGGTGCTAAACACCCCTCCCCCTCCCCCATCGCCTTCAGCAGCAGCAGCATCAGGCTAGAGGGGCCCAGGCCAGAACCCTGAGATGGGTCAATGAGGCCCTGCACCAGGAATGCCCTCCCGGGGAGGGAAAATCCAAGAGCCTGTGGACCTTCGAGCCCTCAGCAGCATTCTGGGGCACCTGCCAGTTCTGTCCCTGAGCTCCCAAGGGGTGTGCTGACAATGGTCACACTGTGGGATGTGCCCATGGGAGGGGCCACAGCCCTGGAGGCCTGGCAGGAGCCCCAAGGCAACAGGGAGGCCTTTCCCAGAAGGAAGCATGGTGAGCGGTTAAAGTCAAGGTGGCCGCCTGTGGGGACTGACATGCCTGGCTTGAGGCCCACTCCACCACCTCCCTAACCGGATGACCCTGGAGAGTCACACTCCGCGCTGCGACCCTGGTTAAGTCACCTCCTCTCCATTCCCTGCAGAATGAGGGAACAGAGAGCTCAGCGGAGCACAGGAGCCGAGCAGGGGGTGAGGTCCATGCCAAGCCCTGCCCTCTGTGTGCGTGGCCACGGTCAAGCCGCCCACCTTCTCTGTTCTGCTCCTCTTCGAAGCAAGGATACAATTCTTTATCTTCCTTTGCTCTCTCAACACACACTCATTTGGCACTTACCGTGGGCCGGGCTCTGTGCTGCCCACAGGAGGTGGTAGGCAGCAAACATACCCCAGCGACGACAACCGTGGTCACCAGCCCACTGTGCGCTGACACACTCTCCCCCCTGAGGACAGTGCACGTAAGAGGGTCAGATCCAGGCCTGCGCGTGCAGCTCTCTCTGCTGCTTCCCTACCTGTGTGACCTTGGGCAGGTGGCTTACCCTGTCTGTGCCTCCATGTCCTCATGACGACATGGAGATGATAGTAATCCCTCTCTGGTCAGGTCTGGTGGGAAGAGATGGGACAGCACGGGTCGGGCTCCTAGCACAGCGGCCAGTTCATTGCGAGTGCTCGGTACATGGAGGCCATTGCTACCGGGATGGCTTTTCTCTGAGTCCCACAAAACAGGGTTCAGGAGGCACTCAGGATGTGGGAAAGGAACTCCACTGACTTGCCTTCTCCCCCTTTTCCCTCCTCCCCATTATGACCTGACCTCAGGCCTTATCATCTCCTGCATGGGGTTTTCTCTCAGCCTCCTTAGAGCCTCCGAGCCTCTAGCCTCACCCTCTCTGTTATGGGCTGGATCGCGTTCCCCCAAATTCTTACATTACAGTCCTAACCCCCGCTTCCTCAGAAGGTGACTGGATTTGGAGATGGGGTCTCTAAAGAGGTGATTAAGTTCCAATGAGGCCATGAGGGTCGGCGCTAATCAAACCTAACCAGTGTCCTTATAGGAAGAGGGGATTAGGACACAGACAGGCACAGAAGGACGACCACATGAGGACACAGGGAGAAGACAGCCGTCCACACTCCAGGGAGAGAGACCCCAGAGAAACTAACCTGCTGACACCGTGGACTCCAGCCTCCGGACTGGGAGCCAATACACATGTGTCTGTGAGGACAGCCCGAGTGCAGAAATACACCCTCCGACCCACCTGCCACATGGCCACCAGGCTGATCCACCGCAAACTGCCGGCCGTTTCAGGATCGGGAGGCAAGACCTCTCTGGACCCCCAGTGCATACCCGGCAGAGGCCACGCTTCTCAGCCCCTGTTCCAGACGCTCCTGCTGCCTCCTTCCTGCTGCTTCCCTGCTCCTGCCACGGCAAGGCCGACCTCACGGAGCGGGGAAGAAGCCTGGCCACTGTCTTGGGGGCGAGGAGCAACTCCTGTGGGCTAGGAGAGAGCTGGGGCTCCTCATGGGAAGCGGCAGCTCCTCCTCGCTCCCTGAGGTGGCCGGCGGTCCCCGGCATTCATCCACTTGTACCTGCATCACCCCCATCTGTCCCCCATCTCTCGTGGCTGTTTTCCCTGTATGTGTCTTATGTCTGTGTCCTCACCACACATTCTTATCAAGCCCGGAGTCCTGGGATCCAGGGCCCACCCTCATCCCGGATGACTTCATCTTAACACCACCACAGCTGCAAACATGTTTCCAAATCAAGTCACATTCCGAGGTTCCAGGTGGACGCCAATTTTGGGGAGACACCATCAGCTGACTATGGCAGATGTTATGCCCCCATTCCGTAGGAGAGGAACCTGGAGGGTGAAGAGTGACAACCTGGAGGTCATATGGCTGCACAGGTGGCCAGTCCAGGATCCAAGTTCAGGTCTGCCTGACATCAAGATGCCCCCCGCAATGTACCCCCCACGGCAGCTCCCCTGGGGACTGTGGCTGCCACTCACTGAGGTGCCAATGACACCTGTCATTTCATAGAACCCTCATGCCGGCCTTCTAGGGCTGGGGGCGCTAGACTCATTCCACAGATGAGGATTAAGTCTTCGAGAGGCTAGGTGACTTGCCCAAGGCCACACAGCAAGCCAGCAAAAGAGCCAGGATCAGAAAATCGGTCTGACTTCACCTCCGTAGGCTTAACCACAATCTTAAAATGCCTCTACTTGTCCCTTCACTCAGTTCCAAGTTAAATCTGTAAGAGTCACAAATGGCCATCGCCGTACCTCGAGGCCTTTTCCAAAACCAGCGACCCTCCCCGTCGGATCCATGCTGAAGGGGGCCCTCCCACCCCTTGGAACCTGGGGGGTGGGAGTAGAGAGGAGAAGACAGGGACCCTCCACACCCTCTCCAGACACACTCACACATGCACACTCACACACAGACACACACTCAGAGAGGGACAGACACACACACACACACACAGGCACACACACATGGGGACACCCATCTTCACACACGCACGCACGCACACTCCTCCACCAGCCAGCCAGCTCCCGGAGCCAATTAGCGAGGCTGGGTGGTCCCGGGGGAGCCCTGCGGGGTGATACACTGTATCGATCAGCTCAACGGTGGAGAGTCAGGCAGGAGAGAGGAGCCGTTTCAGCGGTGTTCTCCTTTTCCGGAGTACGGCGGGTGCGCTGGGAGCGGAGAGTGAGTTGTATTTACTATGACAGCAAATGAAAGGCAGCCGCAGCCTCCCTACATTGTCCCCGCCACTACCTAATTGCTGGACCAAAAACTGCTGGAGAGCCGGGGCTGGGGTTGGGGGGGGCGGGGGGGAAAGTTAATCTAGCCCAGAATCAATAGCGAAAGCTTTCACAGTGTCAGGGACAATAAATGGAGCTGAACGACTAGAAGCTGCAGAAAATTAGCCTCCAGGCTGACTCGGTTTGAAAGCTGAAGTCTGGTAACTCCAGAAACAGAAGGTAGTGCTAACCCCCCCCCCCACTTCTGTCCACGTGTTTTCTGATGGCAAGCGGAGGCCCGGGATCAGCTCAAAGCCCACGGGCTTGGCTGAGCGTAGAACAGACAGACCCTAATTTGGGCCCCTTGGGAAGGGCTCAGGGCATGGAAAGCTCGCGGTAGCCCATGGCCTGGACCAGTCACGCCAGCTCACAGAGCTTCGGGTCCCTCCTCTGCAGATCGTGCCCCTGCTCCGTGTGGGGGAGAGAACGTGAAGACCAGGGTTTGAATCCCAGGTGTGCCACGTCCCCGCCGTGGGACGCTCAGCAGGGGAGTTACCTTCCTCTAGAAAACAGGGGTTCTGGTGGCCAGCTCTGGTAGGTTGAGAAATGCCCCCCCTAAAAGACCTCCACCTCCCAACCCCTGGAAGCTGCAAATGCCACCTTATGTGGCCAAACAGAAGAGGTCTTTGCCGGCGTGATTCAGTGAAGGATCTTGAGATGGGGCAGATGATCCTGGGTGATCCCGGTGGGCCCTCAATGCCATCACACTTGTCCTCATAAGAGTGAGTCGGAGGGAGGTCTGACACACAGAGGGAAGGTGGTGTGAGGGTAGAGCAGATTTGGGGGTGCCGGCCTTGGGACTGGAGCCATGTGGCCACAAGCCAAGGACTGCCGGCTGGCCCCGGAGCTGGAAGAGTCTCCCCTCGAGCCTCTGAAGCCAGCACAGCCCTGCTGACACCCGGACTTTGGTCTAAGGGTACTGATTTCACACTTCAGCCTCCAAAACTGTGAGAGATTCGTTGCTGTGGTTTATGTCACCAGGTTGCGACAACTCAGCCACAGGAAACGAACGCGTCGGCAGAATTGGAAAAGTGAGAAATATTTATTAAAACAGCTGCCACATACAGACTTCAGAGGGCAGATGTCACAAACTTTAAACACCCAGTGGGGGCCGTGTTAGAGCCCAGAGCCCCACGTTAAGGAAAGGTCTTGTGTTTCTATGCAAAGCATCTGAAATTTCTCGACAGATTAATCGAGCAAATTATGTATTTCTGTTTCCTTTGGATGTAGGTCCTGTGGGCGCTGGTTTCTTTATTTTGTTCACTGAGGCACGTAGGTGCCTAGGACAGTGCCTGGCACATAGTAAGTGCTCAATAAACGATTATGAATTAATAGTCATGAGAATCAGAGAAGAACAACAGGACCACCTGGGAGTACCTAGGAGGTGCTCTAAAGACAGCAGCGGTGGTACTATTAACACAAGGCTCTTGAGGGGTATCCCCCCCTCTCTGGACCTCCGATTCCTAGTCCAGGAATGATGACCATCAGGCAGTCAGGCTAGCACCGCTCCCGAGGACCAGCCATGCCGTAAACATCCCAGTGAAGGCGGGAGAGAGCTTTGAAAACGAAAATGCTGTCCAGAGACCCTAACCAGCCACCCTGACCGCACGTGAGACTCAACCCTCATCCCCTCCCCACCCAGCCCCCAAGACCTTGAGAGTGTCCTTTGGTTGCTTTCGGCATCCAAGAATCCCCTTACACGCTTGTGCACTGGTAGACTTCCTTGATTAAATAGTCAATCATGTTTAGATTCTCGAAGCAGGTCTGTAACCTTAAAAAAAAAATGTATCATCTCTGGAACAATCCACCTCCCACATCTCCAGTTGTAGCCAACCCCAGAGGCCATCACTGGCAGTGTCCCAACACCAGACACTCTGGGAGATTTGGTGCAGATACCGGCTTCCATGAGCCATGAGTGTGGGGATGGACGCAGGAGGTGGGGAAGGGAGGGTAGGGTGGGGTGCTGGCTCTGAGCACCAGAGTTGCCAGGGAGAAGCGTAGGGATGCGCTGGAGATGGTCCACACCTGCTCCCAAGGGTTGACGATGTACATCTCCCCCAGTTCTGTAGTGGCTTGAGGCCAGCCTTGATAGATGTTAACACAATGGAAATCAGCAAATGCTACGAATCAGTTTGTCTTTTGTTCTTTCCTGAAAAGCTGCTTGTTAAACATTTTATCAGCACTCTACTGGAACAGCCCCACCTTGGAGAGAAGCTATGTATTCCAGAGCTTTGCAAGGAAGCCCCCACAGCTGTCCCTACGCAGGAGGCCTGTGTCCGACATTCGTTCTATGAATATTTACCAGGACTCCGCTCAGGCAGCTCTGACACCTGCTGGGCCCAGAACAGAGAGGATGTCCCACCCCCACCCATCATCTTTCCTGAGGGGCCTCAGCCACGGCAGTGCTGCTGCAGACGGTCAACGGGGCCCTTCAGGGACCAGAGGAACTCAGGCGGGGCAGAACCACCAAGCACCCGGAGAGGCTCCGTGCAGGTTATCTGGGTCAGCCTCGCTCCCTCCATCTGCACAGCCAGCGCCCGCTTCCCTCAGCTCTTCTGTAGGTCCTGGCCCCCAAAATCAGCAGTCAGATGGGTGGGGTACGATAGGTCCTGTGCCTTGCCAGTCACTTTACATCTACAAGCCTCCGTCTCCCCTTACTTTACCCTGGCACTGGGGGTGGGTGGCTGTGCGAATTCAATAAGATAACGCCAAGTTCATTGAGTATCTTCTATACACCAGGGACTTGACAGGTGGCATCGCAATTCTCCCTCTTGACAACCACTCAGGAGGAGGGCGGTAGCCCTGGCGACCCCTCTTCCAGATGAAGAGACTAAGGCGTCCAGCACGTAAATGCCATGCTCAGAGCCACACCATGGAGCTCTGTCTGGTTCCAGGGACTCTGCCATCGCCCACCTCCCAGCACAGAGCACGGCCCAGAGGCCACGAGATTCCAGCATCCATACCTGACCCCCAAACAGCCATGAACTCTGGCTACAGAAATCATCAGCCCGATAGCAGTATGCCATCCGTCTCTCCCCTGTCCCTGGGAAAGTCACTGGTCCCAGGTTAATTGCTGACCGAAGAGCAGGGGAAGAAGGCCTGGGGGTGGACATTCGGTCCCAACCTCAGCCAATGTGCACAGCAGCGTGACCTCCCCGGGTGGAGGTGGTGAGAGCGGGCCACTGCCACTCTGCAGGTGACTGGAGGCAGGTCCCATGCCTGCCCTCTGACTCGCTAATTGGCACTCCCTCATTAGAGCCATTTCAGGAGATGAAAAATATATGTGTGCCTGGATGTGGTAGGGATCCGCGGGGAAGGCTGAAATCTCGAATTAATGGTGCTAGCTCCTTCAGAGAGCTCCAAAGACAGAAAACCGTGATGGAGGAGGGGGTGCGAGGAGAGATGCTGGGGTCTCCCCAGTATTTGGTCTGGTCAAGTGCATTCCCTCCAGCTGTAGATGGGTCTAAATAAGAAATTCGCAAAGGATTAACAAGCAGAGATGTTTGCTGTGAAGCAGGTGCTTGTAACATCCACAGAGCCTGGGCTCAAGGAGATGCAGGCCAGCTAGACAAAATGTGTCTTCCTGGGGGACCGGCAGTCTGTGTCACACACACACCCTGCACTGACTATGAGGGGCTTCCTGGAGCCAGCAGCAGCTCCTGACTTCTCCTGGCTATAAACAGGCAGTAGCAGGTTCTGGCACCTTCTCTGAGAGAAGGCTATCATCTTGGAAGGTGGGGGCAACTGGCTTTGTCCACCTAAGCAATTCAGCATCCAGACACCAAGAGGAAAAAGAGAGAGTAGGTACCATGCATCCATTAGTCTATCCAACCATCCAGTAAACACTGAGGTCTACTCTCCTCAGGGCCCTTGCAATACTGTTCCCACTGGCTGGAACACTTTTCCCTCCACGTGCCCACATGAAGGGCTCCCGTCATCATTCAGGTCCCCACTCAAAGGCTACCTTTTTAAAGAGACCTTTCCGGACATTCACTTTCCAGCAGCTCCCCTTCTGTACCTCCAGGTTTAATGTCGCTTGCTTTCTCCTTAAAATTACCTGGTGTATTTGTCTTATTCCTTATTTAGTGCGGACCCCTCCTTTTGCCAATAGGAAGCAGGAATCCTATTTACAGCTGCATTCCCAAGGCCTCAAACACTGTGGGGTGCAAAAGCAGATGCATGGGCCAGTAGGCGAGTGAGAGAATCATTGGCTGAGCCCCAAGTGCCAGGTCCTAGGCCAGGAATCCCTGGAGAAAACCAGAATGACATAGTCCCTGCTTTCACTAGTTCACAGGCCAGCAGTACTGGTCTGCCAGGCCCCTAGTTTTAAGTGTTATAACAGAGGCGTGAACATAACACTCAGAGAGCCCCGGGGACGTCACAGGAGGGTCCCCATAGGAAGTGGCATTTGAGCTGTGTTTTGAAGGGGGAATAAGAATTTTCCAGGCAAGCATGGGATGAATCCCATGGGATTTTATCCCAGCCATGGGATTCAGGGAAAGGCACTAGCAGATGGGGAGTGTTTGGAGAGCTACAAGTTGCTCAGTGAGTTGTGAGTGCAGAAGGGAGGGATGAATCCAAGCTTCAGGAAGACTTCCTGGAGAGGCAAGAAGACTTCCTGGGGTTGGCATGACTGGTGGAGAGAACAGTTAGGATGCAGCTGTTGCAGGAGGCAGGGAGAGGGGAAGGAGGGACATGAGAGATATTAGGAGTGGAAGGGTAAGGATTTGGGGTGGAGAAATAGAAGAGCCCGGGATGATAGCCAGCAGTTGTCTTCTGGGCACCTGGATGGGTCCTGGGGCCCCAGTGAGCAAGGGAGGCCAGAGGCAGGGGCCCGCGGGAGGAGGAATTCTGTTCTGGGCCTCCTGAGCTTGAAATGGCTGGGGAACCACCCCCGCCCCATCCTCTGAGCAATGCCCCACTGCAGGAAGGACAGAACCGTGGGCTTGGAGAGGGCGTGGAGGTTCTGGAATGGAGCACGAGCCCCCTGGGGGGGGGGTGAGAACAACACCCCCCTTCATTCTCTTTGGCATGGAGGGACCTGGAGGCGATCGACCATCGACCATGTAGCCCAACCTCTTATCTTCCAGATAAGAAAACTGAGGTCCAGAGACAGGAAGCAATCCTCTGCACCAGGCAGGAGAAGCTACATTTGCTGCATTAACAAACAGTCCCCAAATGTCAGCGGCTAAGAGCCACAACACTCATTTCTCATTTCTTACCTATTTAACTTGTGGGTGGCGGTTCATCTGGGGGGGGTCTGCTTTTTGTCCTCCTTCTCTTTCAAAACCCAGGCTGCCTGAGTTGTCATAGCAAACGGTGAAAAGTCCTGGGAGACTCTCATAGGGACAGTCGTGATACCTAGGTCACTCCCCGACTCACTAGCTAGATGCAATCCAAAAGTCCATTCAACCCCAATGGGTTGGTCACGCAGTCCTACACGCGCCTAGAAGGAGGAGCTGGGAGTGTTTCTGGACGGCACTGATGAGCTCGCAGCCCAGGCCGCTCCTTACCGAACTGACTTGGTGCCAGGCAGTGTGCTGCGTCCTGAGCACCATCCATGGGTCCTCCCGCCCTACAAATAAAGCACCACATTGGACCCAGCAGACAGGCAAGGGCGTCATGGCTCAGAGAGGCAAGGTGTCTTGGCAGAGACCACACACCGGTAAGAGGTGGAGCTGGGGTTTGAACCCAGGGTTTCCCCCTTGGGGTAAAGTCCAGCAAAGAGGCTGGACTCCCCAGAGGAGGAATTCAAGGAACAGCCTTACTCGGTAACCCCCAGCACATTCCTGCTGGTCTTCTCTCTGTCCTGCTGTATTTTTCCTGAACACAACAGCCAGCTCCAACCTCCTCTCTCAGGGGAGTAGATGATGAAATCTGATCTTAAAATCTGTCAAGTTGTGTGCGTGGTGAGAAGAAAAGTGCCATACACTTTCCAGGTGTTTTTATTGGAAGAGAAATGTGCAAAGTCCAGAGTCATGCTGTCCTCATAAGTGGGATGAGGCCAGCCAGCTGGAAAAGTGACAGCTCCAACCCAGCTCTCAGTGTTAATTGCATCACAGCCGATACCCCTGGCTGGAGAAACACAGATGCAATTAGCATGGAGCCAGTGACCCCCCAAGTGCCTGATCTGTCATCACATTTGTCCATGGAATTAACATGACCCCACGGCCACCACTCCTCCCAGGACAGACTCCCATCCTCTGAAAAAGACACTGTGCTGAGCTTTGCATGTGTCGTCCTGGTTACCTGCCTGGATACCTGCCACCTCTGTTTCGCTCACCTTGTACTCCAGTGCACCTGGCAGCGTGAGAGGTATGTACTAGGTGTGCAATAAATGTCCAGGAATGAATGAACGATGTTGCCAAGTCTTCCAGCTTTAGGCATTTGCCTGTCCTTTCGTATTCAAATCAAGGGGCTCCAGGCACAGGCAGGAGCTTCCTCTCCCTCTGAGTCCCCAAGCTGGGAAATTCTCCATCTCGCCCAAGTGTCCTCTCACGTGGTCCTTCCCTCCTCCCTGCCTCATGCCAGCCCAAATGGGGGACATGGTGGCTCCTTTGCTTTGGTTCCTCCGGGACAGGACATTTGTGGGTATCTGACTGGCTGAAAGTTTTGGGGAGTGGTAAGGGAGGACCACTGCACTGCCCTAAAATGGAAAATGAGGCACCTATGTTGTGAAATCCTTCTAGAGTGCCGATTCTCACCGACAACACTTCCACCAGCTTCTCCGCCTCTCCCCCTCCTCCCCCTCATCCTCTCTCTTATTCACTGGCCTCCTACCCCCAGGAGCCACCTGCTTAAGTCTCTTTCCAGCCTTTCCCAGAATTCCCTCTAGCCTGCCTTTAACATACCCAAAGTCTCACTCAAGTGCTCCGCTAAACACCCACCCTCCCCCACCCACCACCACGACCACCACCCCCAGTGTTCATCCTTAGCAGCCCAGAGCCGCAGGAGAAAATCTGAAATTGCTGTTTCTCCTTAGACTTGGAACTTCTGGCTTGGCTCTTGGGCTGCCACCTCCATACAAGGAATGCCTCAGGGCAGAGATTAATCTCCCCCAGACATGGACTGTGCCCCCTCCCTCCCTGGAGGAAGCAGAAGTAGCTACAGCTGGCTGCAGGGGTGTAAGAGGCAACTTTTGTTTTCCCACCGTGCATCAAATCCTTACAATAATCCCCTGAGGTGGTGAGACAGGGAAACTGAAAGGTTCCATACAAACCTGCCTTTTGCTCCTTTTCCTGCTTCTCTTCTTGCTGGGACCTGCACCGCCACTGGACGCAAATAGCGTATGTCCTCCTTGCAAGGGACAAGGAGTTCGTGATTTCTCTAGAACAGGTACCACCTAAGGAAGGACCAGTGAGAGTGACCGGACAGAGCCATCACCTGCACACTGCAGACCACCTGTGCCAGACATCTCAACGCCAAGGCCCCCCGGCTCCAAGGAATAACACTTGGGCCCTCATCTTTGTTCTAACTGGCTGTTGGATGCCTGTGAGGACGTGGACACCAGACCACCATCCTCAATAAACACCCCAGACCCCGAGCAAAGATGAGGCTTTTTCCCTTCCTTTCTGAGTCTCCTGGACACTCTACACTTGCCCCCTCTGTGCACCTTCAATAAACGTTGCTCTCACCGCATGCTGGGCTCGCGTCTGATATCTATTCTGCACGCAGCCAGGGACCCTCTTGACTGTTCCTGCGGGATCCGCCTCTGGGTCCTCAGACCCAGCTAGCCGGCATCAGTACTGTGATTCTTGCCCTTTTACAGATGGACGCTGAGGTCCATAGAAGCTCACACAGCTTGTAAGTAGTCAAGCTGAGAACCAAAGTCTGCTGGGCTCCAAAGCCCATGCTGCATGACTCCATCACAACATGGACGCCAAGAGGCACCCATCTCCGGGCAAGCCTGCACGGAGAGAGGCAGTCGTGTCTTTATCGTGGCTAATTCAGCTGATGGCCTCTCGTCATAGCCCTGTTCTCACACAATGCTCTGTGGAGGGAGGGCAGTGGACAGACAATGCAGACAACTGGTCTACCCACCCTGTCTCCGTTCCTGCATGCAGCTGACGTGAGGCTGTTGTCCACCTGCACAAATCCACCCTTGGTGCCCTTTCCCGTCCATCTGTCTCAACAGGCTGCTCTGGCACCAGCTCCATGGGCCGCTGTGCCAGGATGAGAAGTGAAAACACTTGGCTTCATCTACCTGGCTCAGGCTTTAGAATCAGATCAGGGTTAAATCCTGATTCTGACGAACAACCTAAGATAGCAAAGGGGTGACCACCAAGTAGAAAACCCAAACACAATGCTATGGAACTTCTTCAAATGGTGGAAGTTTGAGTGGAGTTCACACACACACACACACACACACACACACACACACAGAAATGTTGTGTAGTCCAGGCTTCTGTCTCCGTTCTGATAATATGATTCCCATTTTACAGACAAGGAAATCAAGGCCCAGAGCTCTGCCCCAGCACACAGTCGGCTCCTACACCAGTGGGTCTTGCACCGGGTCCAAAGGGGCCCCAGACCTCCTGGGGGTGCTACAGGGTCACCCCGAGAAAGGGGGCCAAGTCTGGCAGGCAGCTTCAGCCATCAGAACAGCTATACTTTCGTCAGCACATATGTTGAAGTTACAAGTCAGGTTTTATTTAAGGAAGTTGAAATGCAAGGTTTGCTGCTTAAGGAAAAATCTGAAAGCCAAGGCATGGCTGCTCCAGGCACAGGTCAGGGTGGTCTTTGTGGGATGAGAAGGTCAACAGGACAGTGGGCACACCCCAGGAAATCCACTACCCCAGAAACATACACCTTATTTCAGCTACAGAGTGCTCCTCCTCCCCAAAGACCTTTCATATTTTCTGTTCTCCATCTTCTGTTCTCTCTCTCTCTGCCCGCTGCCAGCTGGCAGCCTTGTCCCTTATGCCGGAGGAATAGAAGCAGCAGATCCAAACTCCGCATCTCTCCACCAGCCCTCCTCTGGCCGGGGGCATTTCTCCTGCTCCAGTCCCTCCTGCAGAGGAGAAAGCACCCCTCACACACACACACACATGCTGCAGGCCAGTCTCTCACGTGGACCCTGGGTCCCGCAAGGTCCCCTTCCGTACGGCACCCCATCTCTCTCCCACATCTCAAGTCTCATCTTTCCCAGATCTCTCTCATTTGCATTCAGAAATATTCTGCTCTCTCTGTCCACAAAACACCTGCCCAGGACTCCTGCGGCCCTTCCCTTGGCCTCTCCTGTTATCAGCTCTTGTCTTCTGCCCCCACCATCCCAACAAGCAGCTCCTGCCATCTTCAAGTGGCCCCCACATTGCCAAATCCAGTAGACGCCCTTGTGTGCCCATCGTCCCCAGCATAGTCCAGGGCTCCCTTCCCCTGAGACACTCTTCCCTGGGCTTCCGTGACAGCAGGAGGGTCCTCTGCCTTCAGGACCAGGTCAGGAACATCTTCCGAGCTACATTTTCTCCTTTCAACCACACGCATGGCTTTACACCACCTGCTTACTGATGACTCCACGCTTCTGTCCCTGCCTCATGCCTCTTCTGAACCACACACTCTGTGCCGGCAACCTTCTTCTCTGGCTTGGACACCATGGAGCTCCAGACGGGCACACAGAGTCTTCTCCTCCTCCCCTCTCAGCTTCCCCATCTTGAGGATGACTTCTGCCACCCAGCACTCTGTCCAGAGACCTGGGAGTTGTGCTCCATGCTCCCATGTCCTTTGCATGCCCTGCCCAAGCCCCCAGCTGGCCCTACCACCTCTGCCTCAAAAGGGTTCTGGAAACTTCCATCCACCCAAGCCACCATCATCAGTTATTCAGGCACTACAAAGACTCCTCCACCCCAACTACTCTCCCTGCTTCTGCTCCTGCCCTTAGCCCAACCCATTCTCCATAGAGCAGTCAGAGGGGTGTTAAGGAAACAGAATCTACTCATGCTCCTTCCCAAGTCAGTGGCTCCCTGAACCCCATAACATGGCTTCTGAGGCCTCGCTGATAAGTTCAACATCCCTTTCCTAGGCTCATCCTAAGTCACTCTCCCGCTTGCTGTCTGTACATGGAACTCCCTTCAGCCAGGCTTTCTCTTGCCTCAGGGCCTTTGCACATGCTACTCCCCATTGCTGCCCCCAGCTTCTCTCACTGGCTCACCGCCACTGATCCTTGGTGGGGGGTGGGAGTGGGGATGTGTCACAGCCCCAGACCAAGTTAAATGGGCCTGTCTTGCAGCCGCTCCAAGGCCTCCTCCCCCTGGAACTAATCCAAGTAATGCCTGCCTTCCTCCCTTGACTGGGAGTTCCATGAGGTCAAGAGCTCCATCTGTCTTCTCAACATGGTACCCAGCACCCAGCACTGCACCCAGCACCAAGCACACAGTGGGCACCCAATAAATCCTTGTTGGGTGAACGATCAAGTTAGATCAACCCTCAGAGCTCTCTAGGGGATGCCCTGGGGTAACCTGCACAGCCATGTGAAGAAGCTGGGCAGGAATTATCTGGGGAAACTGAGACCCAGAGAGACTCAGAGACTTACCTTTGGGGACTCAGCTAGGATGGAGCAGGTCCCGCATCTCCCCGGGTGCCGCACCAGGCTTCCCAGGGCAGACAATCACAGCGTGACCTGCCTCCTCCCTGATTTTGATAACGGGTTCCAACAACGGTGGCAACATCAGCAGCCATAGACCCACAATTGGTCATAGATTTAATTACACAAACCGTGTCCCGAACCATCTATTGTGTAATTGGCTGCATAAGACGCATCTTCCTTTTCATTCAGCTACAACTTCATTTGCCAGGTCAGCTATTCTGCCTAAAGTCACCGCCAACAGCCTGGCTCTGAATACCAACCAACTCTCCCAGCACCACGCAGTGGACAGAGTCCGTCGGCCCTTCCCAGGGCCAGGCGCTTGACAGAGAAGCAAACTGAGGCCAAAGAGGGGACGGCACCTGCTCCAGGCCACATGATCAATAGGCGCTGGGCTGGAACTGGAGCCCAGAGTGTGCCCCTCTGACCTCATGCTCCCCGCTGTCCCTACGGCCCCACGCTCCCTGGGACTCGTGGTTTCATTGAGGTTTTGTTTTTCTTTTCTTTTTTTTTTTAAGATTTTATTTATTTATTTGACAGAGAGAGAGACAGCAAGAGAAGGAATACAAGCAGGGGGAGTGGGAGAGGGAGAAGCAGGCTCCCTGCTGAGCAGGGAGCCTGACGCGGGTCTCGATCCCAGGACCCTGGGATTATGACTTGATCCAAAGGCAGATGCTTAAAGACTGAGCCACCCAGGCATCCCTCTTTTTCTTTATTTTTTTAAGATTTATTTATTTACTTTAGAGAGAGCACGAGCACACAAGTGGGAGGGGCAGAGGTAGAGGGAGAGAGTCCCAAGCAGACTCTGCCCTGAGCACAGAGCCCGACGCGGGGTTTGATTCCATGACCACAAGACCACAACCTGAGCGGAAACCAAGAGTCGGATGCTCGGCCGATCTTACCACCCAGACACCTCTGGAGTTTTGTTTTTCTTAACAAACATGTAAAGCTTCTCCGAAACCTACCACCTCCCTCCACCCCAGTTCCAGAATGTAAGCTTCTCTTTATCTATAAGGAGGTGGAAGTACTTACTCACGGGGCGTTCAGGTTGTTGGTATCTGGTCCCCGCTCCCGCACAGCCCTCCTCCCAGCGCAGGCTCCAGGGCGTCAGGGGCGGCGTTCATCCTGGTACCAGAGGTTCCCCGCGTGAGCCTGAACCAGAGGAAGCAAGTCATCCGCGAGCACTTCCTGGACGGACTCGTTCCTTTACAAGCACCGTCTTGTACATTATTAACAGATACTGGTGAAATATTTATGAATGAATAATATGATGCTTGAGGTTTGCTTTAAATTAATAAGGGACGGGGGTGGATGGAGCGTGGGGGTGGATGAAGCAGGCCCGGTCAGGGGTTGGTGGTTGGTGGGGCTGGATCCATGGAGGTTCCTTGGACAGCCTTCCATTTTCCTGAAAGGGCAAAATTTTCCATAATCAAAAAAACAAACATTTTAAAGTAAATCTCCTTCTGCAAATAATACCGATTAAAGTAAAGCTAGCTAAAGTAAAGCTAGCTAAAGTAAAGGCAAAAACGATCCTTTCCTCATCACTTATTATGTGCCAGGCAAGTGCCACGTGCTTTATGCAACACCTCATTCGGTCCTCATTCTACCCCGAGGAAGCAGCGTGTGTAATTTACACCCAGGAAGCAGGGTTCCGGAAACGGACCTAGGAACGTGGACCCAGGCCTGTCGGGGATCGGTGTCCAGGGTCTCCACCCCCGTGCCCCATCATGCATCCTAGTGATGTTGGCAGAGCCTGGGACACCTAGCCTGTATTTTAGGAGGGGACCTAGGAGCTGGCACCTCGTTCCTTTGGGGTCCCATATCCCCATCCCCCACCCTCCGATTTTCAGAGCCATCCAAGAGTCATTTGGAACTAAAATCTCAGGGCCCAGGAGAGCTGGCAAGTTGGGAAAAGCTGCCTTGAGTCAGAATGACCTGCCGCTATGGAGAATGTGCCCCTGGTCCTCCCGGGCCCCCGGGGTTCCTGCCAGCTTCCTCCTTCCTAGTTTTGAAGTTTGTCCCGTCTCCTGGCTCACCTGCCTCCCACCTGTCCCCAGTCTCATTTCACCTCTCCACAGTCACCAGCCTAGACCCCAGGCCTGACGGGCCCCCTCCCCTACCACAGGCTTCCCAAGCCTGGGGGATGGAGCCCAAGTTCCTTAGCATGGGCTTCAAGATCCTGGGTGACCTACATGCCCCTCACCATGTCACTCCTGACCCCCCAGCCTCACTGATCTCGCTCTCCCCAAGCCCCGCTCCCTGCCTTCTCCTCCCCACCCTGGCCAGATGGAACAAATCTCAGGCAAAAAGGTAAATGAACGCTCCACATTCTCATATCTGGATGGCTTTGCATGTCCTTTTGCTCTGTGTAGCTCGGACAGCACCTCACTCTTCAGCCGCTACCTCCCCCAATCTGACAAACTCCTACTCATCACTGAAGACTCAGCTCAGGGGTCACCTCCTCCAGGAAGCCCTCTCTGATGCCCCAGGCTGGGTTGTGTGTTCCCATGGGGCACTATGCATGTCTCTGGCCCTGCACACAGTCCACTGGGTTATACAGTTCTACTGATCTGTGTCCCACACCAGCCAGGAAACTTCTCCAAGGCAGGGGCCCATCTCTGTGCCCCAGAGCCTAATACATGGCAGGTGCTAAGTAAATCCTGGATGTTTGATCACGGGCTGGTCATCTAGTTTCCTCATCTGTAAAATGGGGTTAATTGTGCCAACCATATAAGGGCTCTCACTCATTCAACAAATATTTATTGAGACTCGATTGTGCAGTAGACCCCATTCTAGCCCTGGTTAGAGCTGAGACCGAAGCCAGCTGAACTCTTGAGGAGCTCATGTTCCAGCAAGAAGAGATGGACATGACATAAAATAAATAAGCACAATGTAGAGGATGTCAAGTGGTCATGAATGAAAACAGGGGCGATCACTAGAGCTTGGGGCTGGGGGAGAGGCCAAGCAGCAATTTTACAGAGTTTGGTCAGAAAGGTCTTCCCTGCAAAGGTGACCACTGAGCAGTCCTGACAGACGTGAGGGAACGAACCATGGGGCTATCTTGGAGAAGTGCCATCTGGGCAGCAGGAAGAGCATATGCAAAGGCCCTGTGGTGGGAACACGAGTGGGGAAGGAGGCTAGGGAGAACACGTAGAACCACGATGCTGAGTCTTTCACTCAGAGATCAGTGGGAAACCATTCTGAACTGTCCAGCGGCGTGACCCAATTGCCAAGCCCAGGGCCTGGTGCCCAGAAATCACTCCATAAGCATCGGCTGTGCCTGCTCTCGTCATGGTGAACACCATGACCACCATCGTCCTGATCACTAAGACCTGAATGTTGTCTGCTTCTGACAGCAGTTTCCAGAAATGTTCTGCACACGGGAGCATCTCTTGAAAGAACCCTGAGCCCTCAGAGGGGCCTTCTTTGAAGGACAACCGTGTTTCCAAGCCAGGAGCTGTGCAGGGCCTCCTTAGAAGGACGTGAAAGTCTCTTTACCTTGCACAAAGGCTGTGCTGGACGACTGGGGAGCCCTGCCCGGGAGGTATCTACCGGCTGGCTGGGGACAGGGCGGTTGAAAGCATGGCTGCACCCCACAGGAATCGGGCAGCACCGGGGTTGTAATCATGAGCCCCAGCAGGTGGAATGGAGGGGGGCCAGGGCAGGGAGCCCCAAGGGGTCACAGCTCCTGGGGCTGATTTCATCCAGGGCGAATGTGGCTCCACCTTTGCCTAGAAGGGCTGGGCGGGGTGGAGGGCAGGGGACACGTGGACAAGGGCAGCCAGGGCCCACCGCCTGGCCTTCCTGAGCAGACAGGCTGCAGAGGCTCATGCCAAGCAGACAGCTGGACCCCCATGTGCCCAGGGCTGACCTTCACTCAGGACAGCAGGGAAGGGCTCCCAAAAGGAGGACAGAGAAAGGGATGAGAAGAAAAAGGAAGATGAGAAGGGAAGGGAAAGAAGAAAGGAGCTGCTTCTAGAGCAAGAGATATCTGGTAGTCTGATGGAGGAGACACAGTCCCTGCACTGGGGAGCCCCCAGTCTGATGGGGGAGGCACAGCCCTGCCCTGAAGTGCTCCTAGTCTGACGGTGGGGGCACACCACCGCCCACCTCTTTGCCTCTGCCCTCCTTCCTGAGGGTATCCCAGGAGTCTTCCAGAGTGGGGAGAACCTCCCTAAAGGAGCTGCCAAAATGATAGATCTTCTTTCAGAAATCAAGGCCAAGAAGGGAAGCGAAAGTGGAAGGTAGCAGCTGGTTGCTGACTTCTACGGAAGTTTCTCCTAAGGGGGTGATCAGGGTTTGTTTTTAAATTTTAAGGAGAAGCGTGGGAGCAGAAGTAAATGAGCCTCAGCCAAACCCAGAGCGAGGTTGGTCAGACTGGCAGCCGGGCCATGTCTGCATTAGGTTTGGGCTCCTTTCTAATTACAAAATTAAGACACATGCCTTCCGAAGTCCAGAAACGAGAGGACAAAGAAAGGGGGCGACTCCTGGGACCTTCCGTACCTTTCCTTCCTGTCTTCACTCTGCGTTTTCCCTGCTTGAGTCACATGTGCGATCTTCCACCTCCTCCTTTATCAGCGACCTATTAAGATCGTCCGAGCCAGGCACCATTCTGGGGACAGGGGCACTGCAGGGACCTAAACAGCGGAGCCCCTGCCCTCATGGAGCTGAGGGTCTGTCGGGGAAGACGGGCCAGATATAAATAATTACAGACGTAAAATATTCCCAGCTGGGGGGCCAGTGCTCTGAAAAAAATAAAGCAAGAGGGTGACGGAGTGACGGAGGCGCATGGGGCAGTTGTGACGAGGGGACCAGCGACAGCCCCGTCGGGGAAGAGTTGAGGGGAGCCCAGCCACAGAAGGGCCCACCTGAGACCTTGCAGGGAGAGAGCATGGCGCTGATGCCCACTTGGCATTTTCAAGGAGCGGAAGGCAGGCCAAAGTAGCTGTGTTATTCAATTTCTCAGACAGCAAAGCCGGGATTGGCGGGGCGGGTGCTGGGGGTTTCGTCCTTGAGGAGAGAAGACTTGGAAACCGTTTGCTCTCCAGATTCTCAAGGCGAGGGTGCACAGCCATGTGCGGGGATGACGTTGGACAGCAACTGCTGAACACCGACTTGACACGGGCCCTGTTTCAGGGCCTTGAAAATCTGAACCCGTTTTATCCACACCGCAGCCCCCTGGGGGAGGTACTGCTATTCTCCCATTTCACGGCCGAGGAAACTGAGACTCAGGGCAGAGAAATACCTTGTCCAGGGAGACCCAGCCGTGGAGTGGCAGGCCGTGTGGTCCCTGAATCCTCTCGTAACTAGTGACCACTGCCTCCTCCGACAGAGCCCAAGGATAAAAAATGACACTTCTTCCCGGAGCTTCCATTTTGCTTGATGATTTGGGGAAAAGACGCTAAGTCATTTAACTGATAAGTTCTCCAGCACATTATTATACTGACACAAACATGGATTGATGACAGAGTGCACGGCAAATTGTGCAGGACTTTTTAAGAGAAAACTCAAGACTTAAAAAAAAGGGGGGGGCCCTTCTGATTGCCTGACAGCAATATACCGTTTTCTAGACAAGCACACTGAAGCCAGAGAACAGAGGAGACTTGTCCTCAGGGCTCTCTCCCCAGGCAGGAGGCTGGTCCCTGAGACCCTGAGACCCACCGCCTGTTGGTTGACTCTCAAAGCGCACTGGGGACAGGCCCAGAGAGGTGAAAACACTACTGTTTGCTCAGCCAGACCCCACCCAGAACCAAAGGCTCAGAACCTCGGGTTGTAAGGTCAGTGCGGGGCCCCTCCCAGAGAAGAAGAGACAGGCCCTGAGCCCAGCACCCCTACCCCCCCCCCCCAAACCGGGGTAAAGGGTGCAGCACAGCTATGAGAAGCTGCGGACAAGACGGGCCTCACTTGGGGTAGACAAACAGGACAGACTGACAGAGGGTGAATGGGTGGACTTGAAACCGACATTATGATAGATACTCTAACAGAGACTCGTCAGAGCTCCAGCAGAGAGAGGGAACAGATTATAAACCCTTATAAATAGATCCATTTATATTTCACATACATCAGTGTATTTTTGAGAGATACAGAATGCTTCAGGCAGGTGCATAAGCACAGTGGTATCCTAGAGCCAGCTCGTACTGCTAGAAGGGGCCAATTATACACATGTCTCCAGAATTCTGTGTTCAGTGACATGTCGGTTACTTGAAATCAGCATTAGTGGGAATAGTCACACCATGTGAATAACACCAGATCCCAGATCTAATTTTTTTTCAGAGAGCCAACTTACCAGCACGCTGCTTGTAATGCATGGTACGTAACAAGTTGGCTATAGCTGGTTATAGGTCAGATAGATTTTTATATCCATATTATAGATAAACGCACATGGAAATTCACACACATGTACATAAGGGAGATTACATGTGCAAGGTAGATGGATCATGTTTATGTAATAGACAAACCTAAATATATATTTGTACAAATTTATAATTTATATTTGGCTAAGCCTTATGAAATTCCTGTTATTCAGTTGTTTTTGGTTTACCAAGAAAAGGCAATTTCATATGGTAAATCCAAAAGAGAAGTCATACGTGTGTGTGTGATCACTAGAAAGCCACCCAGATGAAGAGTCAGAGAAGAGACAGAGTGACCCAGGCTCCAGGAACAACCCCCTCACTGATAAGCTGTGTGACCTCAGGCAAATGGCTTGCGCTCTCTGAGCCTCTGTTCCTTGCTGGAAATGTGAGGGCACTGAGACATGCCTGTAGGGCTGCTGAAGGGACTGCTAGAGGGGACAGCCCAGAGCCAAGCCCAGGGGAGGCCTCCAAGGAGCCTCTCAGACCCGTGCCAGCCCCACCAGCACATCCCCACTTGCGGGCAATCCTGGGGCATCTCTGCGGCCCCCCTGGGTCTCCAGAGGACTTAGCCTGCAGAAACAGATCCTTGCATGGGGGCGGCATCACCCTCCCTGACACTCACCCCTTCCCCACGCCTCCCAGTTCAAAGGGTGACATGACATCAGCTGACAGATGTCCCAGCCCCGGTGCCGTGCTGAGTCTGGCTGCGGAATGACCGCCCTCAGCCATCAATCAACAGAGCAGTGACCAGCACTCATCCCCAAGAGGATCCATCACGGGCTCCCTCCTCACCCACGTGCTCCAGAGAACTGCCCCAGGGGGAAGGGCGGAAGGGAGACTTTCCATGCAATGACGGAGAAGCTCTGGCTCCCAGTGCCACCAGGGTCCTGGGGCAGGTCCGCTTTGCCTCTGGGCTGCTGGCTTGTCTTCGATCCCCTGAACGGGGATCAGATCTGGGCTGTCCATTAGGCCAGCTGTGTGACCTCGGACTGGTGAGTGGACCTCTCTGGGCTTCTGCTTCATCCCTAGTAAAATGGGGATATTGATGCCCACCTTGCAAGGTTGCAATGCACAAAAGTGCCTGGCACGTAATAAACGCTCAGTAAACAGTAGCCGTCATAATTTATTATTTAATTTAGGCAATGTCTTCTGTACATTTAGCCTTGAGGTGTTAGGAATTAACTAAAACACAAAAGAAAACCTGCCAGCCAAGAAGTTGCCTCTGGGTGGACCCAGCCCCAGGAGGAGAGCTTGCAGCTCTCCCTGCACACATCTTGGCTAGGGGGAGTCTTCCCTTTGTCGCTGGTGTCGGGGAGCAAACACAGATTCAGACTCCAGGCCTGTGACTTCCTAGCTGTGTGACGTTAGACAAACTACCAAACTGCTCTTAGTCTGTTTCCTCGTCAATAAAATGAGGGGAATGACGCCTGCCCCACAGGGCTCTCGAGACATTTCTAAAACCCTATGAAAATGACACCTGCCACTTCCGGAGTGCCGCCCCATGCCAGGATCTCTGTCATGAGCTTTCTGTATTATCTCCCTTCTTTCTATAATCATGCCGTGAAGTAGGTACCATTATTCTGCCCACTTTCCAGAGGAGGAGACCGAGGCCCTAGGAGGCAAAGCGATTTGCCCAAGGCACATGGCAGGCAAGTAGCCAAGTCAGGATTTGAACCCAGGCACTCTGGATTCAGAGGCTACAGGCTCCCCTGCCGTGCAGCACCGACAGCATGCATAAGACCCCTGACACCTGGCAGGTGCTCCGTCCGCATCCGTTATCGGGGTAATCATCCATTGTTCAGTTTTCATCTTTTCCTTCCTTGGCTAAAGGACCTTCTGAACTGGGACATTTCCTCCAGGGCTACGCCTTGGGGCTTTGGATCAAAACTGTGAAGGGAAAGCAGCTCACCCACCTCTGTCGAAGCACATCGAAGCCTTGATCAGAGACAGTCTTGCTGTCCTTCTGACCCGCCTGCCCTGAGCCACACAGAGCTTACCGGCCCTCACTGTGCTGGGGACGTTTCAGGCTATGCAGAGACACAGAGAAGGAAGCAGGTGTGGGAGGGCGACAGGTAAACCCGGTGTGCACAGCCTCCCTCTGGTGCCCTGCCCACCTCCGGCGGGGAGAACAGGGCCGGGGGGGCAGGCGGCCATCCAAGAGAACGGGGATCGGATCTGGGCTGTCCATTAGGCCAGCTGTGTGACCTCGGACTGGTGAGCGGACCTCTCTGGGCTTCTGCTTCATCCCTAGTAAAATGGGGATACTGATGCCCACCTTGCAAGGTTGCAATGCACAAAAGTGCCTGGCACGTAATAAACGCTCAGTAAACAGTAGCCGTCATAATTTATTACTTAATTTAGGCAAGCCACTGTTTCTGAGCCAATTACAATCAGCCTGCTGCAAACCCAGCAGCTGTTGGCCCAAATCTGGCTGGCTGGTTTCAATAGACCTCGGAGTTTGATTCAAAGGCATTGGGGAGGGTTGGTTGGGCTTCCTTGCTAGTTACTTGCAAAGTGTCCAGAGGCTAAATCCAGCCCTAGCGGCTCATTCCTCCAGGGACCGGTCTGTGGACTGAAGGGTGCAGGCTGCGTGCAGGAGAGCTGGCTTCCCCTTGTCTACCTGCAGAGCAGCCAGGTACAGAACGGAATTTTAGCCCTTCCTTTTCAAAACAAGGGCCTGTGGATGCCATCAAAAACCAAGCCTGGCTCAGCCACGAAGGCCGCTAGAATGGCACTCAGCCTGTAATGCAGAAAGGGCAGGTTGGGACTGAGAGCCCAGGGCTTACCTCCAAGCCTGTCCTGATAAAGGAGCCATCAACTACACGAGCCGCCCCCTTGCTGTAGAATGTTCCAGTTGGGGTGATTGGGTGTGAGATGCTGCCGGACTCTGTAATCGGTATCGGAATTGTCCTCAGGAGGTAGGCAGGGCATCATGGAACACAGCCAGAGAAGGGCCAATTCTCTGCTCCAAGCAGACCCCAACCCCACCCGGATGAGCCCCAACTTCTGGCCATCGACTGAAAGCAAGGACAGAGCAATAGAATTTGGAGAGGAAATGAAGAGGAGAGCAAGGAAGCCAGTGTGCTTGGGGCTTTGTCAGGGGGGCGGGGAGAGACCCGTGTGGCTGGCAGAGGGACAAAGCTGTATAGTTTTTCTTTCCACCTCTGCTGTGTGACCTTGGGTATGCTGCGTGCCTTCTCCGGGCCTTTTCTGCCTACTCGGAGAATGTGAGGGAGTTGGCTTGACTATGAGCTGCGTAGGATGACAAGTAGGTCTTTCCACTGCTGTCCCCACAGCTCCTGGCTCAATGGCTAGCACGGTAGAACCCCTGTAAATAATTACTGAATGAAGATGTCCCCCCCCCATCCCTTCTCCATGCAATTTTCCCAAAGGCAAGCTTTGATTAGAGAATCGTTCTATGTCGGTACAGCCTGTTCCTGATGCAAGAAACAGTCAGTATGTATCTGATTTTAAAAAGCATTGATCCAGCCTCTTTGGACCCTAATGAGGCAGAGACAGGGAGAGGAGGCTTCATTCCTGCATCTCTCTCTCTGAAACTGCTTTTTCGCCATAGTGGAGCTGACAGCGACAGCAACCCGCGTCCCAGCCTCAGGCCCCAAAGCCAGGACCACAGACACCTGCAGGATGGGGCGGGTACCAGGAGTGAGTGGGGCCGGGGGAGGTCAGGGTGGATAGGACAGTGTCCTCTCCGCCCACAGGGCAGTGTCCACCGGCCCCGGCCAATCACTGCCCAAGGAAGAACAGGCTGGTGCAGCCAGCTCTTACCATTCTTTTTTACAGATGAAAATCTAGATTTTTTAAATGTGAAATCACCTGATTTTTAAGGGTTGACAACTAATTCAACAATTTAAAGGCAAAAAACTACCATCTGAGGTAGAACTTTCTGCAGGCTGGATTTGGTCCGGCCCGTGTGAGGTCTAGGGGATCTCGAACAGGAACCTAGTCAAAGGGAGAAACTTAGCCCCTGCCCTAGGGGACCCGTCAGTCCGATTGGTAGACACAGCTCTGCCTTTGGAAATGCCCCAGTTCTGGTGAGAGATGAGAAAAGAGGCCAGATCCTTCTAGATACTTCTAGAGCCGATGGATTTCTGTCGACTAAGACCACAGTCATTAGGGAGCCATGGGAAGCAGGGTCTGCCTGGACAAATTGAGGGTGAACTGGGGCAGTAGCTCTCCTACTTTGCTGCAAATGCTTGCAGAAAAGGCCGGATGTGGTTGATAGGGGAGGTGGTCCCTGGCGGGGAGTCCGGCCAATGCAGAAACCCAGACACAGGGCAGAGCAAGGCGCTGGGGGGAGGGAGGAGGCAGGAAAACCTGGCAGCTGAACCCGGCAAAGATAAAGCCTGGGGAAGTCTGAGCCGGAAGGGCTCCTAGGGATCACTTGGCCCTGTGGTTCCAATACACAGATGGGAAAATAGAGGTTTAAGGAAGAGAGAAACCTGCCCAAGGCCATGCAGTGAGCGGGTGATACAGACAGGACAGGAATAAATTGCAGGAGACCAGGATGGGGATGGGAAGGGCACCAGAGAGCACACCTAAGGTATGGCTGCTCAGCAGTTTACACGGACGAGGAGCCTCCGGCTGATGACCTCTCCCCCAGCCCCTTCCTGATCTGTGAGCTGGAGCCAGATAGAGGGCACCATCTCCAGCCACGGCTGCCCTTTGAATTAACCTTTAGACCGTGCGGATTAATAGTTCCATCCATCTCCTACCCAACAGGCTCCAGAAGTCTGGCCCGGTGTGGGGGGGGGGAGTGAAGGGTGGGGGAGTGAAGGACCTAGGGTCCAGAAGGGGCTGGAGACTCACTGAGAACTGCAGAGTTTGCCTGCCAGAGCTCGGGGGCCCTGGGATGGGGGGGGCAGGGAGGGAAGCTGTGCTGAGCAGCCTCCGTGGCCGGCCAGGTGCCCGGGGCCACAGGTTTCATGGGCATCATGTTCTGGACTCTTCTTGGCATGCCTGGGAGGCCGGGACTCTTGAGATCCATTTCACAGATGAGGGAACAGGGTCTTGCCCCAGGCCAGTCCCAGAAGTAGGAGCCAGAAGCGGCTGCTCTGGGATTCTGCGCTTACAGAAAGGGAAACCCAGTGGGGTCACACCCCTGCTTGGAGCCTTTCTGCGAGCCCTGCCCATCACCCCTGCTTCATCTCCCCTCACTTCTGCCCCCCACAATGGCTCCTTCCAGTTGTCCTCACTCTGGGCCTTTGTACTTGCTCTTCCCTCCTGGAACACTCTCCCACCATCTTCCACACAGCTGGAGACATTCATGCATTTGCAACAGTCAGGACAAGGAGAGAAAGAACCAGAAAAGACAGTGGGTGCTAGAAGGGCCTCACGTGCCAGCCAAGCTCCCTGGACAATGGGAGCCGGCCAAGGACCTTTTTCCCTCTAGGATAATGAAGTCGGATCCCGTGTCACATCCTTTAACAATGTTCTCAACCGAAGTATAAAATGCATCCAGGTGTGGAACCTCAGTGGACAGCTGAATAAACTCACTTAGCTGGAGCCATGAAAGGTCCCCTCATATCCAGGCACAGGCCGTTTCCAGCACCCAGAAGCTTCCCACGTGTCCCTTCCCAGTCAACACTACCTTCCCAAAGAGGTAACACTACTCTGACCTCTGTCACTATCAATTCATCTGGCCTTTTCTTGACTTTCATAGAAACGGGATCACAGAGGATGTGACCTGTGGCAGGTGGCGTTTTCCAGAGACGGACGCAAAAAATCTCTCCTGTTCTCACGCTCTTCCCGCCAAGCGATGTTGACTCTCCTCCCGTTGAGCAGCGGGCTCTGTGTCCCCTCCCCTGGAAGCCTGAGTGGACCTCTATGACTGCCTCAGTGAGCAGGGGCCGCTGTAAGTGACGCTGAGTGATTTCTGAGTAGATCACGATACCACGCACTCACCGTGCTTTCTTGGGACACCTGCTCTTGGATCCCAGCCACCTGGATCCCAGCGCGGAGGACGCGCCCGTGAGAGGACTCCGGAGCCCGCCAGCCGTGTGAGTGATCTTGAAAGCAGCTTCTCCATCCCCAGCGGAGCCCCCTGCTGGTGCCCTGCTGAGCACAGACAAGTCAGCCTAGGTCCCCCGCACGTCCTGCCTAAATAGCGTCTTACGAGCAAAATACGTGATTGTTTTGTTTTATGCCATTCAGCGTGTTGTGTGTGTATACGGACACGGATACCTGAAGCATGGGCCATAAAAAGATTTTAAGCAGAACAGTGGTGTTGAAGTGAAGTCTTTTACCCTCATATATAATGAAAGACTGAACTCACACTGGCTTCCGGGAAAAAAAAAGAAAGAAAGAAGAAGGATATATGGGTTCTCATAACTGATCAGCTCAAAGGGGGTCTTGTGTTCGTGTGCTCCGGCCCTTCTAACAAGGTACCAAAACCCCGGGGGCGGAAACGACAGCAGTGCATTGTCTCACGGTTCTGGGGCCTGAAGTCCAAGATCCTTCTGAGGCCATGAGGGAGAATCTAGCCCGGGCCTCTCTCCTTGGCTTATAGATGGACTTCTTCAACCTATGTCTTCATGGGTCATCCCTCTGTGTGTCCCCATCCCCCAATGTCCCTTTTTTTTAAGTTTTTTTTTTATTATTTTTAAATAATCTCGACACCCAACATGGGGCTCGAACTCACAACCCCAAGATCAAGAGTCCCATGCTCTACCAACTGAGGCAGTCAGGTGCCCCCTAACGCCCCTTTTTTAAGGACTCCAATCCCATTGGATGGATTACGGATCCACCCCCATTCTAGTATGACGTCAACTAATCACAGCTAGGGCAGGGGACACATTCCAACCCGTGACAGGGCTAATTTGGCCCAGGCCTCTTCACCTCTCAGCTTTGCTTTCCCATGTTTGGGTCCTTCTCTGGCCCCATGTGATGGCCCAATGCTCCAGGCCTTCAGCTCTGGGTCTCAAGGTCCAGCCGAAAGGAGAGTAGCCTCTCCGCACAACCCAGTCCCCTCCCATCTCATTGCCTCCGATGGGGGCATTGGGCCGTGGAGCCACACTGAGGCCCATCACTGCAGCCTAGGAAGGCCGTGCTTTCAATGGTCAGCCTGAGCTCCCTGCAGACCCCTGGAGCATAGCGAGGGGTGGGCATCACGAGCGCGGTCCCCAAGGGAAGAAACCCACATGAGTGGCATCCGTCACGGAGGGAGAGCCGCTTTGAACACATGGCTCTGGCAGGGGAGCAGAAAAGAGCAGGGAACTTGGAAGGCTCCGAGCCGACGTCTCCACGGCTAGCACCACGCTCGCAGGAGCGGGTCCTGCCGTCCCCTGCCTCCTGGGTCACATTCCCATTCAGAGAGCAGCACGCTCAAAACCCAGCCCTGAAATTATGAGAAAAAATAATATTTAAAGGCACTTATTAAAGATACTCAGAAGGCCCTTCGAATGTCAAACAGCTGTGAGCAAACCCTAATTTGATGATCTCGTGTTAATGAATCCCAGACATGCAGATTAAATTCTCTTTAAATCACACGTGGTTTTAAAATGTATTTCTCTCCGGCGTGTCTGGTTCGAAACAAGGTTAGCCAAACACCTGTAAGGCAGGTCTGCTGATCCGGGGATGGTTCTAGCAGGAGCTGAGGACTGCCCTGGCTCGGGCCTCGGGTTGCTGGCGAGGCTGATGAAGCCAAAGACGCAGAGAGAGACACGTTAGCGCCGGCCTGGGCCAGCACAAGCCGGGGCCTGCAGTGAGGGCAGCTTGCTGTGCCCCGTTCTTTCCCTTAGCAAATATTTACTGAGCCCTGACGGCGTGCCAGCCCTGCCCCGAATGCTGGGGACGCAGTGGTGAAGAGGAAGCCACGGACCCCACCTCCCGAAAACATTCAGGCGAAGGGGACAGACAGTAAAGAGGGGGGGAGGTTGCTAACAAGGTGATTTCATACTACCACAGTGCTATTGAGGGAAGACACACAGCGGTGGGGTGTGAGAAGCAGGTGGAGATCAGAGAGACGGGGACAGGAGGTTGTCCACGGAAAGGAGTGACACGGAAAGGCTGAGAAACAGCAAATGCAGAGGGCTGGGTGTCAGAACCGGCCCGATCCATTCAGGAATCAAAGCACGCAGAGAGTGGGGAGGAGCACGTGGCAGGTGAGCACAGAGGAGGCGTGGCATCCGTACAGCATCGCGCTGCCCCTCACACACGCAGGGCCAGGAGACCGAGGGGAGAGCCAGAAAGAGAGATCTATCAAAAATACACGTGCATCCTGGGAGGGGGCATGGCGGGGCGGGGTGCGCTCTGTTGCTCAACCCCAGGGCTGGTTATTTCAGGGGAGTCCCTTTCAAGAAAAGTCCTCCAGCTGCACGCCCAGGGCCCGTGCACCTTCCTGTAGGGACATTATTCCTCAATACGATGTTTACCAGGATTAAAAACTTACCTATGCAGGAAGCAGCCATGCACTCATTGCAAAAACACCTACCACCCAACACAGAGACCTTCGTCCATTGCAGCGGTGCGTGGGAGGGGTGAGGATGAGCACATTTGTAACAAATCTTCCGGAAGCAGCCAGACACTGTGGCGAGTGACTTAGGTGTATCGAGTCCCTTATTTGACGTTCCCAACAACCCTGTAATCTCAGTAAAGCACGTAAGCGCGTGAGGCTGGCCCTGTTATCCCTCTGATAAGGAGTGCACAGACGCATGAGTGAGCGAGTGAGTGACCGAGTGAGCGCATGAGGACGAGCCCTGGTGCCTCCGAGGGGCAGTTAACGCACACATGCGAAGCTGCTGACGGAAGCCTCAGAGGCCGGGGCTGGGTGCTTTCTAGACCCCGCAGGTAGGACCCCCTCCTGGACGCCCAGCCCACTTCTGGCCAAGGTGAGAGCTGGCTCCGATCACTTTCATAAGCTGTGCGTGGCCAGGGACAGGCGCTCCAAGTGGCCGGCCACTACCACATCCTGGTGACAGCATGACAGATTAGGAGCTCAGCGAAGCCAGCCGTGGGAATGACAGAGGAAGGGGATGATGACTTTCCCCGTCTCCCATCTATTTTTATTTCTCTCTGAACCTTGAAAGACGAGGGTTCTAGCAAGTGGCTCCTGCTTGCTGATAGTGACTGAAGGGTCCTGAGTTGCTTCTCAATGTTCCAGTCCTGAGTTACAGCCAGAAAGGCCGGCAGCTGGACTGCAGTGGGAGAGGCCTGAGTGGGGAAGAGCTCTTGCAGGGGTGCAGGGAAGGTCAGGGAGGGAAGGAACCCCAGGCCGCCCCCATGAGGGCATTGCTATCACTGGATGGCCCTGAGACCCCAGCAGGCCCTGGGACCTTGGTTCCCTTATCCATAAAATAGGTGGGGTCTCCCAGCCCCCTATCACTGGGATTTGGGAAGAACCGGCTACAGATAATGTCTGACCCACCAGCCGATCTGATACCCAGAGACAGAGTTGCTCCTGGGCGTCCTCATGCCACCTCAGCCTTCCCTGTCACTCCCTGGCCTCCTGCAGTCACCAGGGTCCCCACTGTGTCAAGGGCAGACTCTCCACACTTGGGATAAGGCCAGGCCAGAGCTAAATCCCAGCACCTCCATTCTCCAGCTGCGTGATTAAGACAGGTCATTTCCCCCCCCGGGCCTCAGTTTCTTCATCTGTCCGATGGGGACAGGAGTGCCCCATGGCTGGGCATCTCGGGTGACAGGCTGAGAGCACACCTTGCCATCCGAAGTTACCTTACTGAGACATCAGATGACTTGTTCATTGTCTGCCTCCGCCCAACATGTAAGTTCTGTGACAGCAGGGCCCAGGGCCGACCAAGGGCCTAGACTCGCACCTGCCTTGGGGTAGACACTGAATAAATGAAGGAGGTCGGGGTTCTTTCCATTCACTGACAAGGCGATCGGAGCTCAGAGGAAGAGCATTTGAACCCAGGATTGGAAACTGCAAGCAGTGTGCTGTTCTCCCTCCATTCCAGACTGGCCCTCAGGCCCAGGAGATGTCGCCTGAGGAAGGATAGAGCAGAGTGAACCGTGTGCATGCAAATGACAACCCAGTATCACTGGGGCCGGCTTCCACACTGTGCCGGGGCCTCTGGGGGAACTCTGGGACGCGGCTGTTGGAAACTCTGCTGCACGCTGGTCCCTCGGGAGGCAGCTGGGGGTGCGGAGGAGGCAGGGGCAGGCCGGGTTATGACACTGGCTGGGGAAGTCTTCAGCTCTGCAGGGGTAGGGCTCCTGGGGGCGTGAGGGAGCTTGACCAGGAGTTTCACGAGGCCCTAGAAGTGGGGGTCACCACCTTGCCTTCTCTCGGCAGCCTCTGAGACTAGTACAGGTCAGAAACTAATCAACCTACCGTCTCCCAACACAATGGGAAATCTGAGCTCCGGGAGGCATGGGGACGGGCAACGCAACCCAAGGTCGCACAGAGGCAGGACTAGTACTTTCTTGACCCGCCCTCGGGGACACCAAGGACACCCCATAATTGGGGGGGCAGCATCAAGCTCTGCAAGAATGGCTGGGAGTGTGTGCCCTGCCAACACGGGGCCAGCCCTGCGGGACAGGTGCCCAGTGCCTAGGGACCTGGCTGTGCCCAGGCCTTTGGCTCTGCTGCCCCCTGGTGGTCACTGGCTTGGGTCGCCAGCTCAGGTCCCTGGCTCGGCTGTGGGCTGGTCCCAGGCCAAGGGAACAGACAGAATATAGGGAAATGGGGGGCCAGAGCAGGGGAAGATGGTGAGAGGGAGGTGAGAGCGTGACAGGGAGAGATAGAGGCTTGGCTTTCTCCCTTTATCCCAGCCCCTCCAGACAGAAAGAGATGCTGGCAGGGAGAGGGGAAGCCAGTCAGCATAGGAGACAAGAGACCATAGAACTCCAGTCCCAGCTGGGGTACATCGGGTTTTTTTTTTTTTCTGTTTTGTTTCTTTAAGGATTTATTTATTTATTTGAGAGAGAGAGAGAGAGAGAGAGAGGCAAGAGCAGAGGCAGAGGGAGAAGCAGACTCCCCACAGAGCAGGGAGCCCAATGCAGGACTAGGTCCCAGGACCCTGGGATCATGACCTGAGCCAAAGGCAGATGCTTAACCGACTGAGACACCCAGACGCACACGACTGGGGTGGATTGTAAATGACAGAAAATCCTTGGTTCCTGCTACCAGATGGAGTCTGCTTCTCTCCCCTTAACTAGTCATCCTGGACTCATTTTGACCAACAGACTGCAGCAGAAGTAACCTCATGTATGTCTCCAGACTGGATGGTGAGACGTCTGCAGCTTTGCCTTTACTTTCTAGAACACTCCTTGGATCCCAGCCACCACCTGACCTGGCAAAGAGGCATTCCAGCAGACAGCCCTGCTAGTCCTCAGCCAGAATCCAGCACCGACAGCTGCCATGCGAGTGAGCCATCTTGGACACTCCCACCCCAGCGTAGCAGCTTCACGACTGCAGCACAGGCCAGCCCCGTGTGGAGCAGAACCACCTAACTGAGCCCAGTCAACCCACGATCACAGGATAACAAACGATGGTGGTTATTTTAGGCCGCTACATTTTGTTGTCTTGTTAGACAGAAATAGATGACCGAAACAGCTTCGCCCTTAGCGGCTATGTGACCTTGGGCTTGTCATTTGGCCTCCCATAGTTTCAGTTTCTGCATGGAGTAACAATGCCCAGAATAGGTGTGGGATTAAATGGGATGGTGTGGGCAAAGCACTCAGTACCCAGAACCCACTAAGAACTGACAGGGACTGAGCATTTCCCCAGAGCCAGGCAGGGTGCTCAGCACTTGGTTTATATCTTACTAAACCCTGTGGCAGCCATCAGAGGTACTTTTAGATTTTACGGATGGGGAAGCAGCTTCCCCAATAAATACTCCCAATTCACAACAAGGAAACTAAGAGGTGGAGAGATAAGTAACTCACCCAAGCCCTCATGTGGTAAAAAGAGCCAGGATTTGAATGCACATAGCAGGCACAAAACACCAGGGCCGTCATCATCACCAGCATCATCTTCATCACCATCTCCATTGCCATCACCATCATCTCCCTCACCGTCATCATTTCCATCATCATCTCCACCATCCGCCTCAGCATCACCATCATCTCCATCATCATCTCCATTATCATCATCTCCATCACCATCATCTCCAGCATCATCACCATCATCGCCATCATCATCTCCATTATCATCATCATCATCTCCATCACCATCATCTCCAGCATCATCACCATCATCTCCATTATCATCATCATCTCCATCACCATCATCTCTATTATCATCATCATCTCCATCACCATCATCTCCATTATCATCATCATCTCCATCACCATCATCTCCAGCATCATCACCATCCTCCTCATCATCCTAATCACCAACAGCATCTTCACTATTGTCTCCATCATTATCATTGTCAGCATCACCATCATCATCTTGCATCACCATCATCATAATTACTACTAGTGGCAGCATTCTCTGCGTGTCCCCAGGAAACAGATGGGACCTCTCACAGTCAGGAAAAACTGTGCCTTCCAAAGTGGGCTGGGTGCTCAGTGGAGGGGATGAGGTGCATGGAGCTATCCTCTCTCTAGCTCCTTTCACAAGGGCCAGCACAGATGTGTGAGTCTTCACCCAATACATACTTCGCTTCTGGGCAAAGTTCCCTGAACAGCTGGGGGCAGAATCCAGGCTTTTCGCTCCTAGGCTTCCTTTCCCACATCTGAGCTAACTGGAGCCCATGGGTCTCAGAAAGTTGCCTCTGGCCGCTTGGCCCCAGCTGTCTCCCTGACAGGCCCTGGACAAAAGTGAAGCCACATGTGACCAGCCCACATTCTCCAATTATTAGTCCTTTACACATATTTCAGGAACGCCCCAGGAGCCATGTACTGGGCTGATTCCCACACTTGTACAAAGAAGTAGGTGAGAGCAGCCTTAAGAATCAGACAAGCCTGGAAGAAAGCAGACCCCTCTCATTCCCAGGCATGTAACTACGGGCAAGTCACCTAGCCTTTCTGTGCCCTGTATGACAGATACATCCCCAAGTGTATGCAGCCCCTTCCAAGGCACCTGCTCCACACCCCTGGGCGCCAGCATCCAAGGCTGAGTCTGGTGCGGACTGAACAGCTGGGCTGGTCTCAGGCCTCTGTGAACTCAGGTGGCCTGCCCTCCAGCGCCACGGCTCATGGGCTGGGCCTGATGCCCTCAGCCACAGAAGAGCCTCCCAAACTCTCTGGAACTTGCTTTCCCCTCTGTTGGCAACTCTGAGCTGCTTCCAGGTTGGAGAGAAGGGATGGCCTGTCATTCAGGGATCACTGGGAAATGGACCCGTCTTTTGATCACTGAGAAGTGGCTTTTGTTCGTCACTGTCACCTTTGCCTGATGGCTCCCTGCACGGGCACCTGTCATCATGAGCACATGACTTCAGAGAATCAGGCTCCACAGCTTCACTCAAAATCATTTCATCTCCCGGGACTCAAAATGACAACTGCTACCACCATGTCTCACACACAGTGCTAGGGACTTGCCATGCATGCGTTCAGCAAGCGTTTCTCGAGTGCCTACTATGTGCCGAGCATAGTAGGTGCTTTGCACTACAAGCATAGCAAGTGCTTTGCTGAGCACTTGGGAGAGAGCGATGACAAAAACAAAGATCCCTGGCCTCGTGGAGCTGATTGTCAAAGAAAATTAAGATAATAATAATACAACAAATAATAATAAAATAATAGTAATAAATAAGTACATTATATAGTAGGTGGTAAGCGCTATGGAAAAAGGAAAACCAAATGGGGAAAACGGATGAATATTGTTAGGAGAATTTCCATTTTTAATAAAGCAGTTGGGGTGGGCCTTATGGAAAGGTGACATTTAACAAAGCCTTAGAGGAGGTGAGGGGATGAACGAAGCAGATATATGGAGAAGGTGTGACCCGTGCAAAGGTCCTGAGGCAGGAAGGAGCTGCCACGTTCCAGAATAGCAAAAAAGTGGGAGTGCCTGGGACAGGGAGGAAGTAGCAAGGGATAGGGCCTCGTAAGGGCTTTGGCTCGATGCTGGGGCCGCCGCGGGGTACTGAGAGGAGCTGTACCGGGATGTGACTCACATGGTAAAGGACTCCTTCTGGCTGCTGCGTGGAGAGTAGACTTGGAGGGTGGAAGCAGGGAGAGCAGTGTGAGGAGGCTGTCCAGCCATGCAGACGGCAAGACGATGGTGGCAGAGACCGGGTGGTCCCCACGGAGGTGGGGACAGTCAGAACCTGCAGGTGTTTGCAAGGTAAGGCACTGACCCGACTCCCCGGCAGATGGGTTCATGCTTTATTCCATCCTCGCTGCTCCTCTGAATGGGGCACGATTATTCCCATTTTAGAGTTGACTCCATGGGGGCTGAAAACTGAAGTCTCTCTCTCCCCACTCACTCAGGGACATGGCAGCCCCATGTCGCTTCGCAGTGAGTGGTACTGCTGATGTCCAGATGCCACGAGAGATGAGCACGGGGCCTCGGGCAGAGGGTAGTTAAGGGGGCCGACACCTGGCTGCCCAGCACCCCATAAAGCGAGCTGGAGCATGAATTGATGGCCCATTAATGGCCCAGAGCTCAGAGCAGCCGTGTCCTCAGCAGTTTATAAACTCATAAAAACGCTGTGGTCACGGCCACACAGCCCTGCCTCCTTTAGCTGAGAATGAATGGGCTTTCCTGGGGGAAGAGGCAACAGGCTGCGGGGGCGGGGGGGGGCCTGAGCTGGGGCAGGACTGTGCCTCTTCCCTCTTTGTCGCCTGCCCCTGCCTCCAGGGTCGGTCCATGGCCATGCCCCCACTTCCCATCCCTGTGGGAGGACCAGGGAAGGAAATCTACCCCTGGCAGCACCCACCAGGTGCCCGGGGCGACCTGGGAGCATCATAACATGCCCATAAGGTTAATATCACAGCCCCCGTGTGACGCTGATGGATGGACACGCTGAAGGTCAGAGCACTGAAGGTCCTCACCCTACGTACCCAAGTCAGTGTCCCTACCTCAGCCCTCGGAGCCACATGCGGTCCCCAGCCCTGGCCGTACAGATGGAAAAGGAGAGACACGTGGCACGATGTGTGTGTGCCAATGCAGGCCACCCAGGTGTGACCCCGCCCTGGCATGACCCCGGCACACTTGTCCCAGGCACCGACGGAGTTTGGGACCGGAACCCAGCCGGCGCCGCACTGCCCTCCTTGCTTCAGCAACACCCCTCCACACATTCTTTCGGCAAGCGCTCCCCGTGCACCTGGACGTGGCTGAGCCCTCTCTCCACCTCAGGCACAGTGCCAAGCCCCTATCGGTTCATTTAATCCGCCCCACGATTTGATGAGCAGTACACTGTATTCTTTCCCCTGACTTCCAGGTGAGGAAAGCAAGTCACAGGAAAGTTAAGTAACTTGCCCAAGGTCACACAGCCGGTAAGCGGCAGAGCCAGACTTCAACCTCCCGCATTTCCAACCACAGCCCACCACGTTACACTACAGGCTTCCCTTCTTACCCGGTCTGGGCTGCTCATCCCCACAAGGCTCCCACTCACTCCCAAGCACAGGACTCTCCTTCCAGGTCCCTGCGGAGGAGAGATAGGGGGATGCCTGCAATGCTGGAGACCAGCTGGCTGGGGCAGTCCCCACCCCCACCCCCAGGGTCTGGTAAAGCTCTGCTCCCACCCCAGGTGACCCCAGGGGGCCAGTGGAGCCCCCTCCCCTGGAGTGACTTCCTCAGGAGCACAGACATCCAGGGCCTGAGAAGACAAGATCCAGCCCACACCTGCGACAGGTGGGGTCTTAGCGCCACCTCGTGTCCTTTCGCAGCCCTGTCACTGGCCACACCAGAAGGATGGGACATGGGCTGGGCTTCTAAACCCAGACTCAGATGTTTCCATGCCGGCTTCAGTTTTTGCTACATCTCCGTACCACCCAAACTCTTACTGACTCCATACATTGGTCCTTCCATCAACTCATCCTGGGCAATAATCCCCGTGAAACCCCAGGTCTGATGCACCATTGTGTTTTTCCATAATACACTCTATCTTTTTTTTTTAAGATTTATTTATTTATTTGAGAGAGAGAGAGAGAGAACCAGGAGGAGGGGCAGAGAGAGAGGGAAACAAGCAGCAGATTTCCCCCTGAGCAGGAAGCCCAATGCAGGACTCGATCTCATGACTCTGAGATCATGACCTGAGCCAAAATCAAGAGTCTTAACCACCTGAGCCATGTAGGCACCCCCCCAATACACTTTGAAATAAATACTAAATATACAATTTCAAAATTTTATTCTTTTGCTTTGTAAAATTACCCCCCAATTTGCATTTTGGGTAGCACTGCTCATTCAAGAGCTGATCCCCTCCTTCGTCGGGCCAGTCAGTGAGAGTGGTATGGCTCCTGTAAGCCAGGAAGTCAGACCCTGGCCCTGTCCTCACCAAACTCATGGCCAAGTGGCAGAGCCAAACATTAATTGAAGAATCACAAAAATAGGTTAAAAAATTATGACAACAATATTATTAAACTATAAAACTGGCTTGCTGGAAGGGAGTAAAACACACCAGAAATACTAGAAAGCGCACAATAAGAGGATTTGGCCTGGTAGGGGAAGTCAGAGAGGGCTTCCTGGAGGAGGTGGTGATTGAGCTGAGATCTGAAGGAAGAGCAAAAGTCAACTAGGGGAAGAGGGAAGGAAAGA
>NW_024425786.1:13226011-13262679 GCF_017311325.1 Ursus maritimus
GCAGAACGGCCAGCATTTACAAGATCCCTGAGCCTCTCCCATGAGTCCTTAGACTGCACCTTGGAACTTGGTTCACTGCTCACTGGCGGGGTGGGATTTCTGCCTCTGTGGACTCCTTCCTTTGCCTTCCTTTCCTCCAGCGCCAGCCCTCTTCCACCCACGTCCCCAGCACTTCCAGGGCATTTGGTCCCTTTCCTTTTCATCCCTGTCCTCTGCAGTTTGGTTCTCGGGACCCCCCCCCCACTAATTTCCAAATCAGAGAAATAATTTCATAGATGTCAAGTTACTTTCCCAAAGTCACACAGCTTGGCAAAGCCAGGATTTGCACCTGGACCCCGAGGCTGTTCACTCTTACTACCTCAGGCTACCCCTCAACTGTCTCCCAACACTTACTCCTGTGGAACTCCCCTCAGGAGCCCTGCGAGCAATGCTTGACTTGCTGAGCAAATGTGAGCAGGTTACTGGCCCTCTCTGAGCCTCGGTCTCTTCATCTGTAAAATAAGAGGTGTGTACGACAATACTAGCTAACCTATGTTATTCCCCACATCGACCCTTTGAAGCCACTGCTAGTGTTACTCCTATCTTCTAGATGAGGAAATAAGCTCAGAGAGGTTTAGTAACTTGTCCAAAGTCACACGGCTGGTAAGTAGCAGAACATCATAGAACTTTCACTGAGGTCCTTTCCTGTAATAATGTTCTCAGCCTGACTTGCCCAAAGCATCCCAGCTTGTCCCTGGAATGTCAACCCACATCTGGCCCCTAATCCAGTGCTGCCCCGTTAGTCTACACCCTGCTGTCTGTGGCCATGACGTTTGTCTCTCCAGAGAGACAGGGACCCAGGACGCTGCCTAGCCAAGCAGGGGCCCTGGGGTCTTGGAGAAGCCATCGCTGCTTCCCAGGCCACCCGTGCAACTTCCCTCCAGACCTGCCTGCCAGAGACGTATTGACCCATTTAGAGACCCTGGGGAGAGCGTTTGCTCTTCCCGAGACGTCTCATTCTTCTGGCCTCCAGTCAATACAGGGTTTGTTCCTGGCATCGGAAAACATTTAATTGCCATCTCCACGGCCTTCTGTCAAAGCTGCCTTCACTCCCAGGCTCGGCCGGGGCCCCTTGGGGAGCCCTGAGGCAGCTGGGCTGAGCTGCTCTGGCCAAGGGCAGAGCGAAGACACGAGTGCAGTTCCGGTCGGTGTCTCCTCTGGGGCCCAGGACGTTGACGCAACACAAGCTCTGTGACATGCCGTCGGGAACAGAGTGTGCAAACCCTCTGGCCAACACTGGGAACTGGCCCAGGATAAGTATGCTGGCATGGCCGCTTTCCAAAGAGAGCCCCCAGTTGGGACGGGAAGGACCAAGCCTCTGCCTTCGGGGAGCCCCAGGGAGATGCAAGAAACCAAGCTTCTGCATTTGCTAGCCTCAGCCTCGAAGGAAGCCAGACACCAAGATGAAAATTGCGTCAAAACAAAGCTACAGATAGACAAAGCCAAACACAGGCCCAGGAAATGGAGTCTGGGCCACGTGAGCTCAAGTTTGGACAAGAATATGGGGTTAATCACGGCTGGCTCCCTGGGGGAGGCGAACATTGCCCTGCATTTTGAGCGAGGGATGGGCCAAAAATATAAGGGGAGCTTCTTGCGGGGGAATGCCCTGCACAAAAGCTCAGGCTTGGCATGAGCTGGGGTCAATCCGAGACTGCCGAAGAAGAGCTGGGCTTTACTGAGCACTTACTACGTGCCGGCTCTGTTCCAAGGGCTCCACATGTATCATTTCACGTGGTCCTCGTGGCAACCCTGTGAGCCACGTGCTACCATATCATCCCCCCCCCACATTAAGATGGAAAACGAATGCACAGAGAGGTTAAGTCACTGGCCCAAGGTCACAGCTGGTAAGTGGCAAAGCCAGGACATTTCCAAGGAATGACCCAATGTAATCTGTCTGGGTTCCAAGTGGCACCTAAAGCCCAGAGACGGACAGCAAGTTGTTCAGTGCCACAAAGATACCTAGTGTCTGCGAGGTGGGGCCAGAATGTGAACCGAGGTTGGAGCATCCTGGAATGCAAGGCTGGGAAGGAAGATTAGGAGCGTGGAGACCAACCACGGAGCAGGTAGACGTGGGGTGGGCGGGCGAGAACAATGCGGAAGGCTCGTGGCCAGCAGGGAGTGACGTGGCCACGTTGCTGCAGAAGTCTCCGTCCTGCCGCAGCCATCTGTCTGAGGTCAAAAATAGCCTAGAATTAAATTTTCAACACAGGCAAAAGATGAAAACAAGACACTTCAACCAAAGAAGAGAGCCCAATGGCAAACAAGCACATGGAAAGAGGCTCCCGCTCCTTTGTCGTTAGAGAAACACCAGTGAAAGCCACAGAGAGAGGTCCCTGGATGCCTGTTCAAATGAGCACAATTTAAAAAAGCGGAGCGGACCCAGTGCTGGGGAGGAGGGGGGGGACCCGGCACCCTCGTGTCCTGCTGCTGAGTGCAAAATGGAACAGCTGCTTTGTAAAGGTTTGGCAGTTTCTCTAAAGTTAAATTTACACCTACTACATGACCCAGCCGTTCTGTTCCTGGGTATTTACCCAAGAGAAATGAAAGCCAATGTCCACACACACACACTTGTGTGGGCATGTACGTTGAAGCTTTATTTAACTGGCCCCAAACTGGAAACAAACCGCATGCCCATCACCAGGTGAATGGAACTGAGGAATTGTGGGGTACCCATCAGGCGGCAACAGAGGGTCGTCAGCAACAGAAAGGAGCAAACCGTTCAGAGACTTGAGAACGTGGAAGAGTTTCCAAACAATTATGCTACAGAGGGAAGCGGGACAAAATGAGCACGTACCGTCCCGTCCCGTTTATATAAAATGTAGAAAATGCACGCTCATCTCTAGTGACGGAAACAGATCAGCGGTTGCCAGGAGACGGCTGGAGGACGCGGGACGACAAAGGGGCAGAGCGAAACTTTTAGAGGCGATGAGTGTGATTTTTGGTGATGATTTCAACAATGTCCACATATATCAGAATTTATCAAATGGTACACTTTAAATCTGTGCAGTTTATAATGTATCAGTTATATCCCAATAAAGCTGTATAAAAAAACAGTCGGGGGGGGGTGCCTGGGTGTCTCAGTCCTTCGGCTCAGGTCGCGACCCTGCGGTCATGGGATCGAGCCCCGTGTCAGGCTCCCTGCTCAGTGGGGAATCTGTTTCTCCCTCTGCCTGCTGCTCCCGCTACTTGTGCTCTCTCTCTCTGTGTCAAATAAAATCTTTTTAAAAATTTTAAAAATTAAAAATAAAAAAAAACAGTCCGGTGTCGAGCAGCCCCGAGCTGCAGAGAGATGCCCCTGACCTAGAGAGGTCCAAGGAGGGGGCATCTATAGACCCTCCGGGACTAGCCAGGCCCCTTATAACCCCAACCTCCACCACAAAGCCTGGGATTTCAGAGGGGGGCTTACAGGTTAATCAGTGCACCCCCTTTGGGTGGAAATCCACTGCTGTTTCCAGACTCAGCCCAGGGGGAGGCACAGCCTACAGGGCATCCCCACCCAGCCGGGCCAGAGCTATGGTCATTGTTGCTGAAACACCCCTCGGCCCAGAGCTGAACGCACCCCTGGTCCAGGCCCGCTCAGGTGACCAACAGCTCAGGCTGTTCTGTCTTCCATTCTCTGTCTGTAGATGGGAGTAATAATGTCAGGTGCTTTCTGAGGATGGTTTTGGGACACTTGGCTCAATCTGATTTCAAACCCCAAGGGGAACCCACTGGCTCACATAACTGTGCAGCCTGGTATTCGGTCTGGTCAGGCCAGGTTTGATCCAGCAGCAACTCAGGGGTATGACCAAGAAACTGTTTTCTTTCCATCTTTGCTCTCTGCCTTTTGAAGTAAGGCCTTCTCCCTAAAGCTGGCAAGCCATGTGATCGCCAATGGTGGTCAGCAGTGGGTCAACCGTTAGAGGTGTCCTTGTTCATTCCCTGCGTGAACCAGAGAGCATCTTTTTCCCGGTATCCCCTGCCCAGGTGAGTGTGTAAGCATCCTCCGGTGGGCAGCACTGTTACCCAGACAGGTGCAGGTATGAAATGTCCACATCCCAGAGGAACTAAAATAAAGGGCGTGTTCTGGGGATCCAGGCAGGGGAAGGAGATGGGGGGAGGCCTCAGGAGGTGGAGGGAGGGAGGAAGGAAGGGAAGGAGGATCGTGGGAATCAGTGGAGGTTTCCAATTTGTGAGAAGACGGTAGCTGAGCCAGATAGAAACCACTCTTAGAAAGGATCTGGATTTTTAAACGTGTTGGAGAGGGTGCGTTTGAGAACAGAGACGAGCGTATGAAACATCATGTGGGTCCTTAGGCAGTTTCATTGTAAATTTCATTTCATTTTAATTTTTGAATCGCTAATACATTCGCATGCTTCAAAAACGAAAAGACATAAAAAATGCATGTAGGATAAAGTCCTCCCTGCTCCCTGGTCCTTCATCTGCCCATGCTCAGCACCCCTCCCCTTCAGGGGACCCCTGTTCACAGTTTCTCACATAGCTCCCTGGCATTTCTTCGGCATACCCACACCAACAAGAACATAGATTCTTGGCCGTCCCCCTTTTGACACAAAATGTAAAATATTGAAAACACTGCTTTCCTCTTAATTTTTTTCTCTTGACAGTGGCATTCCACTGTATGGATGGATCATAGTTTAACGAATCAGTCTCTTGATGGGCGTGGCTGTTTCCAACAATTTGCAGTTATAGACAGTGCAGTGGTGAGCAACCATGTCATGTGTGTGCAGGGAATTCTGCAGAGGTGGGGGTGACAGAGGGAGAGAAAGAGAGAGAGGGAATTTAAAGCAGGCTCCATGCCCAGCCCATAGCTCGATATGGGGTTCGATCTCATGACCCTGAGCTCATGAATTGAGCCAAAATCATGAGTCTGATGTTTAACTGACCTACCCACCACCCAGGTTCCCCTCTTTAACCTTATTTTTCTGTAAGTAAATGAATCAACCTTTTGAATGGCTTCTAGATTTTTGAGTTATAATCAGAAAGTCTCCGCACTTGAAAGTCGTAAAGGAATCCTTCCATGTTTGTTTCTAAAACATTTATGGCTTCATTTTCACATTCCTGTGTAATTTGTTTTGGTATAAAATAGGAATCCAGATTTTTTTTTTTCCCCTAAATGGCTCTCCAGTTGTCCCACCCATTTGTTGAATAATTCAGCTTTTCTTCACTGGTTTGGGGAGGTGACTCTATTAAACACTGAATGCCCATCTGAATTTAGGTCTCTTTCTGGTTTTTCCGTTTTATTTCATTGGTCCATTTGCGAATTCATGAATCGAAACCACATTGTTTTGATGATTGAAGCTTCCTACTATGGTTCGTCCTTTCCATACATACTCTCCTTTTTCTAGAGTTTTCTTCACTATGCTTACTGGTTAATGTTTCATAGGACCGTTAGGATAAGCATACCTAGTTCAGCAAAAGCTTGATATTTTTCCCAGGATCAAAGTATGTTTATCAATGAGCTGAGAGAGAATGAAAATTTCATGGGGTTGATTCCCCTTCCTGAAACATGATGTATCTTTCCACTTGTACAAATCTTTTTTTTTTTTTAGTAATTTTGTGCATTAAAATACTTACTGAAATAGAACATATATTCAGAAAAGTGACAGATCATGAAGGGTATAGCTCGGTGACTTTTCTCGAAGGGAACAGCCCCGTGAAATTGCCACCCAGATTGAGAAGTAAAAAATGACCAGCACCCCAGGAGCTCCCCTCCTGCCCCCTCCTCCACACCCACCCTCCCCGAAGGAGCTACTTTCCCCACGTGGGCTGTCAGGAGCATTCCCAAGCGTCAGATGTTGCATTTAAATCACACCATACTTACTCTTTGGTATCTGGCTTCCTTCCACACTGTGCTGGTTGGATCCATTCGTGCTATTACTTGGTTCGTGTTCATTACCATATAGTTTGTTACCGCATGACTATGTTACAACGTGCACAAGCATCCTGCTTCTGATGGTTATCTGCGTTGTTTCCAGTTTAGGGCCAGTAGGGGTCATGCTGCTACGGACGTTCTAGCTCATGTCTCTTGGTGCAAATATGAGCTCATTTCCGTTGGGCCCTCCTGGGAGTAGCATGGCTGGGTCACGGGGTATGTGCATATGAGTTTGGCAGATACTACCAAATAGTTTCTAAAGCGCTGGTACTGATGTCCACTCCACCAGCTGTCTGCTCCAATCCGTTCCTCCCTTCCTCCTGGGCACATGGCAAGATGACATCCCCCAGCCTCCCTTGCAATTAGATTAGGTCACGTGATGCCAAGTGCTCACCAATGGCCCTTGATGGAGGTCCATGCGCCGCCCTTCCATGTTCAGAGACGGTGTTCCTCTTCCATTCTCTTCCCACGCCCCTCTTTCCGGAACCCACAGCGACCCAGGTCAACCATGCAAACAATGGCAGTGCTCTACAGGGAGCAGAGAACCATGCTGACAGGGATCTGGCTTCCAGAAAGCCCCACCAAAGAAGCAGCTCACCTCACAATGCCTACAGGTGAGGCAGGTAGACTTCTGCCCTCCAAGCAGTTCATGGGGGGGGGTCTTTTTGTTATGAGTTGTCTGTTTTAACCTCAACAACACAGGAATTGCCACTACAAGAGGGGTACGAACATGTGACATTGTCTCCACCATCAGGCAGGGGTTCATGGTGCTGCAAAGATTCTCTGTATCTTTTATCTACTGTAATAAGGAAAGAGAATTGAGGTATGTTTCTCTGTGTATTTCATGTAACTTCCAGGTCATAGACACGCCCACCGTGTTACCCAGGACCTCGCTGTCCGTCCCTCCTGCCCCCTCCCCTGTGGCTCACACACTCGTATATTCCAAAGTGCCTTTCTTTGTCTCATTAAATACTTTCTTGGACTGAACTCCACATTGTCTATTATGATACAGCAAGATGTTTATCTGCATTTGCCTACGATACCTCTGCTCAGCTTGACTTGCAACTACTTTTACTTTCTGAATTACTCCGGTTAAGGGTTGCCCCTTCCACAGGGCGTGGAGCTGCATTTGGCTCGGGAATCCAATCTGATCGCGTGTCTTCATCCAGGCAAGGAAATCCACGTACACATATTGACGTGTCTAACATTCTTTTCTGTTTTTAGGGAGTTTTTAATATTTCCGGTAATGCAGTTTGTTCTCTTTGCTTTATATGCGATTCTCCCACCCTACGAAGATTTTGTCCATAACTTTCTATAATATTCCTGGTCTACTGTGTCTTAGGAAACGAGAAGATGAACATGTTTCTTCTTGTTTCTTCCCCCACCATCCCACTTTCAGGCACTGACGTTTCCTTTCTCAGCGATTTCCTGTGTTCTGTTCCATGGTTTTAGACTTCTGTTTTGATTTGTCAACTTTGGATGATGTTCTTGGTCCCCGGCCACGACAGACGAGGGGCTCAGCACACACACTCTTTGTCCCATCCTGACGCTTCTTCTTGGATGCATCAGTTTTGCTTTGTAACTTTTTTAAAGTAAACTCTACACCCACCACGGGGCTCGAACTCATGACCTCGGAGATCCTGAGTCTCATGCCAGCCAGGCGCCCCTGATGCCTTGGCTCCAACATCATCAAGACCCCTCTCTCTGTTCCTCCATCCCCCACTCTCGCGTTAGCCTCCGTTCCAAACTTAGCAGCAGTCAGGACACCCCAGTTCTCTGCTAGTCATGCGTCAGTGGCTGGAGCTCATCTTCTCCATGAGTTTCCTACAGACGGACTCCGTGGGACCCACGATACTCGCTGAGCTCTGCGACAGTCAGCATGGCCCCTGGGGCGCCGTGAGGCTTGAAGGACCACTCAGCTCCATGTAAACTCCTGCGTCCCACTGTCTTTCCTCAGTTAGATCTCGTAGGCAGGCTCTCCTGTCTTACGATACCTTTATGGCAGCTGTCCTGGTCCCTTTGGACTAAGGACTGCGCAAGAGTCAGGTGCTCCTGGTCTGGCCGTTTGTACGCAACTCCTTCTGCTCTTGCTGGATCCGCGAGATAGAGATGTTATCACGTGCTGGGTGAGCCCCTGGCTGACAGGAAGTATGTTTCCTGAGACCTCTAGTGGTTGAACAATCTTGCCTATGATACCCTCTCACATGGTTTCTGTGCCCCTTCTCCTCATGTGGCTTTTATACCAATTGTAGCTGCTTTGGACAACCATTATACATTGTTTTTGAGTCTGTGTTTTCTGAATTCTAGTTTGGCCGAAGATGGTGTTTGTGGGGACTTTTCAATCGCCTCTTGTGTGATATCCAGTAGGGAGAACATGAAAATCTCCGTCTCATGCTGACAAGCTCACAGCAGCATTCTGTTGACTCATCCCAGCAGCCGCCCCTCCCTGCAAGCTAGGCTCCAGGTGCCACGCATGGGGGTTACAGCTCCCACCTCCAACAAGGTACTCCCGGGGCCCCTGTCTGAGTAGGAGATCTCCTAAGGCAGAAGCTGCGTCTCCCCCCTCAGACGGGGAATCCTTAGAGGACCTGAGTGATGTCTCCCCTTTCAGACCAGAAAACTTCTGAAGCTATGTCTTCTCCCACTGTCCCACATACACATACAAGTTTATAATATATTCTGAGTCCGGGGGAGAAAGTAAGGTAGGAAAGGAGGAAGAAAAGTCATGGAGGCTACTAGCTTAGTTAGGAAAGACTTCTCTGAGCAAGTGATATTTAAGCAGAGAGCTGAATAACATGAGGGGCAGGCCATGTGGGGAAGAGCATGCCAGGCAGAGGGAGCAGCATGTGCAAAGGCCCTGCGGCAGGAGAAGCACGACTATTTAATGCATGGCAAGGCAACCCATCAGTGTGGCTGGAGTGGAATGTGCAAGGGGCAGGTGAGGTCTGAGAGGTGGGTCACGTGGGCCAGGACACTGGTTTAGCTTTACTCGAGAAGCCGCTGTAGGATTTCGAGCAGGGTAGTGGCCTAATCTGATTTACTTTTAAGAGGATCACTCTGAAGCTAGGTGAAGAATAGACTGTAGGAAGACAGGAAGTAGAAACAGGATCAGACTCTCACGAACGAGTTTCTTGCCTTTGGCAGTAACGGGCATTCAACAGCTGAAGCCCAGAGGAGGACTGCTCGGCTCAGCCAGGCCAAATCCAGTGGCAGGAGACAAGGGGCCTGAGGACCAATCTCTCTATCTAAGGGCAGGGACCTTATATCCTCATTTCCTTCTTTCACCACGGCAATATTTGCCCTCCAGTGACCACATACAGAAGCCCTGACCGATGCGAGCTTTGCGAACGTGGCTCAGCTCTGCTTCGCGCAGAGAAAGGAGTGGAATGACCACTAGGTGGCAGCATTGCTCCGCTGAGAAGGCAACGCGGCGCTGGGAAGGGGACCTCTGTCCTAGAGAGAAGGGGATCCCACCTGCCTTCTGCGACTGGGCTCCCTGGGGCCTGTCCCTAATGGGTAAGACGGCAGTTGGTGCGATGACTGTTCCAGGAGCTTCTGAAACAAACACTTTTCATATCAATTGCCTCATATGACCCTCACAGCAGATCCTGTGAGATCGCCTTACTGGAACCTAGTAGCCCATTTTACAGGTGGGAATGGGTCTCCAAAGAGGGGACCAAGGCTGGCCCCAAATCCTCCAATGGCCGAGCCCAGGACCTCCTCTCTGCTCTTTCCACTCCTCCCTGCATCTGAAACAGTGGTGGGGAGAGCAGCAGAGGGGGAGGTGGGGGTAGAGTTTGCCTTCCCCAGTGCTGGTGCAGGGGTCCGAGAGGTGGAGGAGCATACGTCGAGTGTGCGTGCAGCCTTCAGAGTTGCCAGCAGTGTGTGTCCCTGGGGACTCCATCGGGGGCCAGCAGAGCCCCATCACATCAGCTGGTAGATGGGTATCTGAAGTCAACCCACATAAAATAAAAATTGGATCAAAAGTGATGGCAGAGGAGAAGGGGTTGTAAGTGCCTGTCTTTATAAACCCTCGGTGAATAGTGTTATGATTATTCGTTACCACTCAAAAAAGAGGGAGTGGCTCCCCATATGTGTCCCCCCCACAGACCAAGTCAAGCCCCCGTATTATAAGATGCCAGGTACCTCTCCTTTAGCCCAGATCTTTAGATCTAAAAGATGTTTGGTTGTTGTTGTCTTATTTTTATTTTTATTTTTAAGATTTCATTTATTTTTGTGACAGAGAGACAGCCAGCGAGAGAGGGAACACAGCAGAGGAGTGGGAGAGGATGAAGCAGGCTCCCAGCGGAGGAACCCGATGTGGGACTCGATCCCGGAACGCCAGGATCACGCCCTGAGCCGAACGCAGACGCTTAACGACTGCGCTACCCAGGCGCCCCTGTCGTTGTCTTTTTTTTAGATTTCATTTATTTATTTTTAAGGAATCTCTACATCCAACATGGGGCTCGAACTCACAACCCGGAGATCAAGCCGCATGCTCCACTGACTAAGCCAGCCAGGTGCTCCTAAAAGAAGATCTTAAGTAACTATTAGATTACTATCTCTGTCCCTCACCAGACCGTTAGCTCCCAAAACAGGAACTGGCCTCTTTGTGTTGCAAATGGTATCCTCACCTCCCAGCAGTGGAGCGGGGCACATAGAAGGAGCTCGGGAAACATGAAACAGGATAAATGAACCCGTGCATGAATGAATCAACGCATGCATGAACGTCTTGGCCTAATCCCGTGGCCTCCACGCGGTCCCTGAGCTTTGCACAGCCCACAGAGCGAAGCAATCTTTTGCTGTTTCAGGGGCAACTGTGTTCCAGGGACCCAGAACTGAAGTTGATGGGCAGACAGAGCAGAATGTGAGGTGACCCAGGGCAGCCAGCCACAGCCCCACTCCTGCTCCCCCCAGCTCCTTCCATCGGCCTGTGCTGCCCAGGCTGCAAGATGCAGAAGCCGGGAGAGCCCTGTTCATGAATTACATTTCAGGCAGTCTGCTGGGGAGATTAGGGTCGCACTGGTTTGGAGCCAGGGCTTTCCAGCATCTCCCTGCAGGAAAGGTGGTTCAGGGATAAACAGACTTAGCAGCAAAAGGGAAGGTGGGAAGGAGGGGATGGGAGAGGGAGGGGTGGGAAGGGGAGAAGGGTGAGGAGCGAGAGGGAAGAGAGGGAGAAAGAAAAAGGCAGAGAGACAAAAGACAACCAGAGAGATGAAGACTGGGAATCGCAGAGAAGGATCTGGAGACAGAGAAGCAGACAGAGCGATAGCTGAGAGATACCTGTAAAGGCACATCTCTGAACACAGCCCCCCACTGTCTCTCACATCTATCACCTGGCTCCTAGAAGCTAAGTATATGTAAAAGTCTTTCTCTAGAAGATGAGACTGATGGCCTTAATGGTCCTGAGTCCCAGGGAGGAGAAGACTCCTCCCAAGCAAGGCCCAAATTGGGGACAACACAGCAAACCTTGGGGCAGATCCAGGGACTTTAGGACAGGACACCTGAATGGATCATAAATGCTATTCTCAGGGTCCCCTTGTCAGAAGTAAGGAACCTCAAGGACAGGGGTGCCAGGGTCACACTTCCTCTGTTTGCATGTGTTGCTGCATGCATCCTGTTTCTCGCCCCCGAGACCCTTTACTGTTTCTCCGCCATACTGTAGCGCCTCGTACAGAATGAACTTTTGCCTCCAGAAAGGTATGCTTAAATTCGATTTCAAGCCATAACATTGTGGAGGGGAAAAGCCTGTAAGTCTGGGATTCAGGACACCTGGCTTTTGACCCCTGTCAGCTAGGAACTCACTGTGTGGCCTTAGGGTAGCCGCATGGAATCTCTGGGCCTTGTTTTCCAGGCAAAAGAGGGCACCAGAGTAGTGGTCTCCCAAAGAGTCTTCCAGCGCTAAGACTCCATAACAGCCCGCACGCCTCTTTGAAGGAAATCCCAAGTGATTGAGCACTGGACTGGGAGTCCAGCATGCCCTGCCCCCGCAGACTTAGCTTGCAGCTCACCTGGCAGGCTCATTCGGAGCCAGCAACTCTGGTTAAAATACAAGCATATCTCCCACCCATGATGTCATTGGAGCAACCCCGTGGGTCAGGCTTTGTGACTGGGCCCATGACACAGAGACAAAACTGAGGGCGGACCCAAGGTGACTCTGCTCAGAAGCAGGAGAGCGGGAGTCAGATGAATGCAAATCCCCCCAACCCCACAGCCTGGCTTGCCCCCCCCCCAACAGAACAATGCCTGAACCTGGAGAGGAAAGCCTCAGAGAGGACACAGGGAAGATAACGGTCCCGTGTTCCCCAAGGCATCCCCAGCTCAGCCCCTGCATCAAGGTACAGGAGAGTCAGGGACCGGCTCCTTCCTAATCTCTTGTTATGAGAAAAGATTTCTTGGACAGACAGGGAAACCCAGGCTCGGAAGTTCTTCCACAGCTAGGCTGGCCCGATAAAATACAGGACAATGTTTAGGACACATTCATGCTAACATATATATATATATATGTATATATATATATATATACATATATATATAATGTATCGTTAATGTGAAATTCAAACTTGACCGGCCGTCCTGCATTCTCACTTGCTAAATCCGGCTTCCCTGTATGGCACGCCCCTCTCCCCACTCCCCAACATCCCTTAGGGCTAGAATGGGTGGGGCTGACACGAACCCAGACTCTGTGTCTCTCCCTTCCTAGCGCAAGCCACACTCACCCACAATCCTGAGCCCTGCAATGAACAAACACGTGGGAAACAATTCTTTTCCACGAAGTGGTGAAGCCTGGCCATCTCTAACTGCCCCCGGCTCTCTGGGGTGGTCCAAGGAGGGAGGCGAAAGGCGCCTCCCAAGCCCCTGCACTTGTGGTCTCTGCGTCAATTCCCGAATCATTCCTCTGGGCCTCAGTTTCCACAACTGTGAAATGGGAGCCAGGTCCTCTTTCCCTGCAACACTGGGCCAAGAGACTGCTGCTACAGAAACATCGTCCCGCCCCCAGCAATGTGCCCCCAGGGGCCCAGTCTCTGGGCTCTGGTAGAGGCTCTGCGTCCCTCCTTCCAGGGCAGGGGGTGGGAAGGCAGAGCAGCCCCACCACCAGGAGATGCTGCTTCTGCCTCACCTGCTGGTGGGCAGGTGGGCTCTGCCAGCCACCCTGACCAAGCATCTTGCGTGCCCAGCTGTGCGTGTCACATGTCCCCGGCCCCCAACACAGTGCCCGGCACACCAGAGTCCCTTCAGATGCTAAGTAAACAGCGTCCTGCACCGAGCCCCACGCGAAGCCATCTGTGTGGATTATCTGGTCTAACCCCCCCAACCACCTCACACCCCCATGAGCGTGCTCGTCGCCCGGTGGCCCAAGATTTACCTGACGTGTGTTGCCTGCCTGCCCGGCCAGGTCACACGAGCTCTGCCCATCCTGTCTGCTTCGTTCACGGCTGTACACCAGGCCGGCCAGCAGGGCCTGGCTCGGAGGAGGTGGGCCAGGTGAATGAGCAACACTGTAGCAGCCCATCTTACAGATGAGGACACTTGAGGCTTGGAGAGATGAGGGAAGTTGCCCAAGACCACAGAGGAAGTGTATTTTGAACCCAGGCAGCCTGCCCCCGGAGTCTGTCCCATTACCTTTCACCCTACTGAGAGAGCACGCTGAAAACAATCATAGGTAAGAACGAATGAACGCACAAATGAGTTTGCCACCCTCCTCCCCTTACCGTGTTCCCTCAGGGGCCGGTGGTTCCCTAACAGCGGGGGGCAAGGCAACCCCTTCAAATCTGGAAGCAATCACTAAACCTAAGATCTTGACCCTTGACCCTGAAGCGTCAGCTCAAGGGATCCCGCTCAGAGACAGGGAGCCACCGCCCTGAGTCTCACAGCACCTTGGCAGAAGACAGGTGCCCCATCCCGTAGGCCCAGGTCCTTGACCCCTGCCCTGCTCCCCTCCAAGACCACCCTGTACTGAGGACCGAGCGGCAGCTGGGGGTCCAGTTCCAGCCTCGCTCCTTCCTCGCTGTGTGACTGTCCGTGAGTCATCGCACCTCTCTGAGTCTCTCCTGCTTTGAAGTGGGCATATGAACCCACAGGGCCGTCCTGAATATCACGAAGCAAACTGCTGGAGAGCAGAGCTCCGCTCAGCAGCCCCCTCCTGGCCTCTTGGCCTCCACCCCACAAGCAGCAACCAGGGCCTGACAAACCCCAGAGCCAACCTGACAACTCGGTGAAGTCTGAATCAGAGGAGATAATTGAGGTTAATTCCTCAGCATCTCCGTCATACCACCCACCTCTCCTCCCAGCAGGCCGGGCAGGATTTATGAGTTAATGGTGGCATTGTCATGTAAAGGGCTTTGAGATCCTCAGAGACAGCCCTGGGGACGTGGGAAGTATGAAATGGGAGGCATAATAGTATTAGCACCCAATTACTCCAGGATGATCGCTCAGGCTCCCCTGGAGCCATAACGGAAGAGCCATTCTTTCCCTGCCACCCCCTCCACACACCCCTGTGAGGACCAGGCTGGGCCAGGCAGGTGCCACTGTCTGGGGCCCGAGTCCTTCCAGCTTGCTGTGTGGTCTTAGGAAGTCCATACACCCTCTCTGGGTATCTTGCCTCATCGGTGTCCCCGAGGGTCCCTGGGAATCAACAGATGATGCACTGTGCCTGTCCCTTTGCCCCTGTGTGGCCCTACAGCTCTGTACCAAGGACATGTGAGCCCTGCATGGGGTATCCACCCAGGGAGAAAACCAGGGATCTAGCCCCCAGCCTAAGCTCCTTCCCAAACACCCAGCCCACCCACCCCTTCCAGGGACACAGACTTGAATGGGAATCAGGCCCTTTGATAAGAGCAGCTCTCACTTAACACACTGGCGTGGGTCAGCTTCCCCAGAGCACCTCCAAACCTCACCAGAGCTCCACAACAAAACTACTCTAATCATCCCCAGTTTACAGATGGGGAAACTGAGGCCAGGGGGCAGGTCCTTGCCCACGTTCCCAGGCTTCAAATCCAGGGGGCCCAGCTCCACTCGTTCCTCCTATGCACTCAATAGAAGCTTGGAGGAACCACCCCAACCTTCTCCATGTCCCCAGTGGGGACATCTGCCAGCTTTCCGATGCCCCCACCACCGCCCTCGGTAGGTAATAGAGCCTGAACAAAGCTTTATTGAGCATTTACTACACACCGGGCTCTGGGCTGAGTGCTATCCCTTCATATCTAACTCACCTCCTGGGAGACGCAGTGTTTCCATCCTGTTTTACAGGGGAAGAATTCGACGCATGGGGCTAAAACACGGCCGCTCCACCGCCTAGGACGCCACCTGATTTCATATTATTTACAGCGCTCCTCGCTCACCTAGCTGGTCTTTTCGTGCGTCTGTGTCCAGGAAGGTGCTTATCCCGCTCACCTTGACTTTGCAAGCTCGTCTGGCCCTCCTATGCTGGGCTGGGTACCCAGTGCTTGGAAGGGCGCCAGGCACCGATATTTATGAATAAGGGCTGAAGGCAGTGTCTCGTAGGCCCAGGAGCGCTCTGCAGGGGGGAGGGGGGTGGAGACTCGCACTTACAGGCAGCCTGAGACAGGCCAAGATAGGGTGGAGGTCGCTCACAGGAGAATCAGCAAAGGCATCAGGCCAAAGCCCCATCCGGCCCAAAGCTCCACAATTTCTGGGACAGACACGCAGCCCAGCCCATCTGGCAGACTTGGCACCTGCAGAGAGAGATTTCAGATCCCCTCTCTCAGGCAGCTGGGGGTCTCTCGGGTCCCAAAGCCCCCGCTGCCCCATGGGTGCTGGTGATGGCCCACCTGTCTTTCCCATGCAGAGCGGTCCAGCCCTTCTGGATAAATTCAAGGCAGCCCCCTCCCTTTTCAGACGCCACCAGCAATCTCCTTGTCTTTGCCGGGCTCCTCATCTTCTTCCTTCAGCTCCCCCACCCCTGCATGTCCTCCCCCACCCATCCAAAGTTAATTCCTCGGAAACTTTCCTTGGGAGCAATTTCCAATTCTTATTATGCCCGCTGCGCCGGCCCAGCTCGGTGCTATCTAGCTCCCTACAGCAGGGAAGACGGCTGACACTTGCCTGGAATAGCAGAGGTGACAGAGTGGGGGGGCGACTCCTGGGATTATGATAAGGGCTCGCAGGCCGTTTGGTATGCCAGCCCAGGCCACATGCTTTACCTTCCATTTTGGGGTGATAAAGATGATTTTCCATGCTGGTCCCTATCTCCTATCAAGACCAAACATTCAAATGCAGCCCTTCGTTTTTCAACCCCCTCCCCCTGCAAGATACTCCCTCCTCCAAAGGAAATTGAACCTTACGATTTGAACGGGGGAAAAAAATTAATTGAAGTAGCCAGGTCATTCCCTCCCTATGACTCTCGGATTTAATGAAAAAATGGAGGTGGTTTTGAAACCAGGCGTGCTTGTGGGGTGCAGAGAAAGAAGGGGCTGGACGGTTTTCTTCTGGGGGAGGCTATGAGGAGGCCCCAGTCCATCAGGAGGGCTTGGGACCAGGGCACCAAGTCCCACCCCACTTGGGGGCTGCGCTGACCACAAGTTGTCCCATCGGAGAGGAGTCTGCATGCAGTAAGAAGGTATTGACCCAAAAGAGAGGTGCTGGGTGGAGGGGGTACAGGGAGGGAGCTTGACTTCACTTCTCATCTGAATAAAATTTTACCAAAGGAGAAAGAGGCTTCAGGAAGGTGTGGGTTCCTTTTCTTTATTATTATTATTTTTTTAGGGTTTTGGAATTGTTTCCTGGGTTTGGAGTCTGTCAGCAGAATATTTATTGTACTTTATGGTGCATTAGTAACGAGATTGTCTTCCCGCTCCACAGCCGACTTCAAACCCCCCTCTATCTGGAAGGAGAGTGTATTAAGTAGGAGGATTTCTTTTTTGCCAAAGTCAGCAGCTGTGGCAGAGACGCCCCAAGTCCCGGAACTCCGGCTTCGGTGGCATCGCCCACGGGGCCTCGGGGAGGGGGCGAGGCGCCCCGGCTGGGCCTGGCACCCACTGCCGTCCTCATTCCTCCGGCCGCTGCCCACAGCCACCTCCCCCCCCCCGCACCCCCACCGAGCACCTCCCGGATTCTTCAAAGAGCCACTGGGAACCCCAGGGCCCCGGGCAGGGCACCACAGCCCACGATGGGCTCAGCCAGTCACAAATTACAGCCCAAACAAGAGGATTACCAGCCGGCAGGAAAGGGCCCTGAGGTGGGGAGGGCCGGGATGGGGCGGTGGCCCCCTCCCGCAGGAGCAGAGGGACAAAGGGGCCGGAACAGAGAGACTGGCCGCTCAGCCAGCTGCCCGGCCCACGGCAGCTTCTCATACAGGTTTTACAGGTCTGCCTCGGAGGCGGGAGAAACTGGCCACAAGCCACTAATTACAAATTGGTTCAGGGAGGGGAAGGCTGGAGAAGACATTTCCACACCCCGGCTCCGATCTCCGGTGGAAATTCCTGCTCCGTCCAGGACGGGCCCCAGAACAAGCCCGGGGCCAGGAGAGGGCCCGGCACCGGCCCGCGTCTGCTGGGGACGCCACTGGGACGGCTGCCTCTCTGGAACTCACTTTCCCCATCTGTGAGCCCAGGGGTCGGATCAGGTCATCTCGAAGGATATTCCTGATTCCGATCCGTCACAATGACGACGATGATGAGCGCTAACGCACCAGCTGCCACGCACACAACCTCACCGAGTCCTCCCAGCAGCAGCGTGGCCGGTACTATTATCCTCGGGGTGCAGTGAGGGGCCAGAGAAGGAGCAGTGAGTGAATGGCCCCGGAGGCCCAGGAAGCCTCGCCCTCGGGCAGGGAGGGGTGGTGCCCAGATCCCGTCCTGCCTGGCTCCATTCCCCGCCCCACGAGGCCACGCCACTACCTCGGACAGTTCCACAGGCCTCGGATTATACATTCATCTTCCAACTTCTCCTCATCAACTAAAAAGAAAGAAAGAAATGTGTCCAGAATCTGAAAGACTTCTGGAGGAGCTCCCATGCTGTGGCAGTTCTCTCGGGGGCCTGTGCAGATGCTGGCTGAAATAGGGAAAATCCAGCTCTGGGTCTTTTTTTCTAGGAGGTGGACAGGACCACCAAGCCCAGTTAGTAGAAGTGCCACCTGCCACAGACCCTATGCTGGCACTCACCATCTTTCCTCTTCTGCCAGAACCCCTACGCCTCGGGGCTCCTCTCCCCGATGGACCTTCTCCCCGACTGACCTTCTGCCCACCGCCCAGGCCCCAGGGCAGGGCTTCTCAGGCTCAACATTGACACGGGGCACGGATAATGGCTGGGGCCATCCCGTGCACTCTGGGCTCGTTAGCATCCACCTTGGCCTCTGCCCATTATAGATGCCGGTAGCTCCCCACCCCCACCTCAGCTGCTGTAACCACCACAGATATTTCCAAGTTGTCCCTAGGATTCTCTGGGGGACAAAATTAGCCCCCATTGGAGATCCACTGCTCTAGCAGCGAAAGGTACAGGGACCAAGCTACCTTGGGTCAAATGTCCTTTTCTGCCACTTAGTGGTATCATTGGCATGCGGCTTGGCCACCTATGGCTCAGTCTCCACACCTGTAAAATGCAGGTGATAATGACATGCAAAGATGTGATCTAGGGGTTCTATGAGGTGCATGCGAAGGACTCAGCCCAACATCTGGCAAATGTGCACAACCAAAGGAAATGGTCATGGTTGGGGGGGACAGAAAGTGTCACTCAGAGAAGATGAACACCAGTGATGGCAGTCACTGGGGCTAAGGCCGACATCTTCATGAGCCGAGTACATCACAGGTTAAAATTTATCTTTGGGTTTTGAGACCTGATCCTGAAAGCCCTGGTGGTCACATTGTTTAGTCCTTAATCCAAAGACCCCACGTCAAGGTTTGTGTCCTTTTCTTAGGTCATCAGTTCTCAACCATGGGACAATTTTTACCCCTGGAGGACATTTGGCAATGTCCGGAGACATTTATTATTATTATTATTATTATTATTATTATTAGAAAGAAAGAGAGAGAGTGGGGGTGGAGGGGCAGAGAGAGAGGAAGAGAGAGAATCTTAGGCAGACTCTGTGCTGAGCGTGGAGCCCAACACGGGGCTCTATCTCATGACCCTGAGATCATAACCTGAGCTAAAATCAACAGCCAGACACTTAACTGACTGAGTCACCCAGATGTCTCTGGAGACATCTTTGTCACAGCTGGGTGCAGAGCAGGTACCTTAGGGCAGGCTTAACGTCCTACCAGGACAGTGCAGGACAGTGCCCCACAACAAAGACTTACCCAGCCCAACATGTCAGTGGTACCTAGGTTGAGAGACCCTGCATCAGATCGATCAAATCCACTTGCTTTTCTTTTTTGCCTTGGCCACTAGGAAGCTCAGAGCAAAATTTTATATTCAACTGCCACAGCTTCTCTTGGCCCAGGATTCTGATTCAACTCTTAGCCCCACTCCCATCTTTGATTACTCTATATCTTTTTTTAACCATCCCAAAATAGGCCTATAGAATTTTTTTCTCATTTTAATCATGTTTTATTGTTATAGGAAGTGGGCATATAAACCAAACCAAAGCTAATCCCTGTTGGGGATTTTTAAAGGGATTTTTAAAGATTTTTATGGCTTGCAGTTGTCTTATAAGTTATACCATCCTCTCAACAGCCATAAAAGGCTAGTGGGAGAGGAAGCAGGCTCAGCCAAGTATCTCTGTGAGTAAATGAAGCTGGACTTCTGTGTGAATTAAATGAAATGTCAGCGACTGAACGAATCCTACTGATAGGAAAGAGTAATAACTCTTAACACATTAACCAATTAATCCCCATGGCAACTCTTTCAAAAATGACACTATTTCCTTTTTAAAGATCAGAAACCTAACATTCCCAACCAATGTGGATGACCCACTTAGTATCCTCATTCAGAAGCCAATTTGGCTAATTCTGTGGTTACACAGGCTGCGTTCCCCAGATGGCTGTCATATTTGGTGCTGACTGCCCATTGTCAGCCAGCCTCATCAGCCCAGCGCCCCCTGCCCTCCGCTGCACCAGGCTGCCTGATGGGATGCTCAATTCAAAACAGCGAAAGTGGTACAACCCAACAGTGGAATGTTACTCCGCCATAAAAAGGAACAAAATCCTGAGTCACGCTACAACATGGATGAACCAAGAAAATGTCATGCTGAGTGAAAGAAGCCAGACACCAAAGGACATATGTTGTAGGAGTCCGTTTATAGGACTTAAATACTCAGAATAGGCAGCACTAAAGAGACAGAAAGTAAATTAGTGGTTGCTTAGGGCTGGGGTCGAGGGGAGGGATGGGGAGCAGTTGCTGATGGGTGCCGCTCTCTTTCTGGATGAGCAAGAATGTGCTGGAAGTGGATAGTGGTGACGAGTGCACAACATTGCGAAGGTATCGAATGCCATTGTGTTATACAGTGTGAGATGGTAAAACATGGTATATTTCATGTATGTGACTTTTACCACAATTTTAAAAAATGTATAAAGATTAATGAAAGAAAATAAGAAAAGGGGGAGGGAGGGAAGGAAAGAAGGAAGGAATAGAGGGAGGGAGGAAGGAAGGATGGGAGGGAGGGAGGAAGGGGGGAAGGAGGAGAGGGAAGGGGAGGGGAGGGGAAGGGGGAGGAAGGGAGGGAGGAGAGAGGACGGGCAGAACCAGTCTGACTCCTCTGGGCTAGGAGTGTGTGTGACCATCTTTTTCTTCTTTTCATGTCATCTCTAATATTGGACTATTGTTTGCACAACAAACCAAGTAAAAACAAAACAAAACAAAAAGAAGAAATAAACAAAACCCAGACCACTGGAACAGCTGAGTCTCGCTAACGTTACGGAGAATCAACAGGTCAAAAAGGTGCTCTGATCGGTCTGTCAAAGGGTTATTTTGTCTACACAACACAGCACAGCTGGTTCGAAGTTTGGGGTTTTGTTTTCTTTTCCCTCGCTTTGACTGGCTGCTTTAACTTGGTGAATAAGCAATTTGAGAATGACTGGGGAAAAATAATATTTTTACTCAAGCCTGGGTTTCCAAATTGCCCAATTAATAGAAGGGGGAAAGTCCTTTCTTTGAAGGGTCTGGCCTCAAGCATTTGGAGCCCAAGTGAGCTTTGGTCCCACTCCAAGCCATGGGAAAACGGCTCAGAGAGCCTACTGGGCTTCACTCCTCCCTGGGGCTGAGAGGGGAGGCTTTTCTTCCACAGGTGTGCCGGGGGCTCATCCCAGCATTATTTATCCTGGGAAAGGGGAAAGGAACCCCTGAGTCTCAACTGAGTCCTAAAGAAATGGCACTCTGTCCATATAATGTTACGTTCCATAGCTATTACGCATGCTGTCTGCAAGCAAGCAAGCAAACAAACAAAAAACCCCAAGGACACGAAGATACATTTCACACAAATTTGAGTAAAACAGCCCTTGAACCCATGGTATGATTGTAAATGTAGGTACAGGGAAAATACTGGCAGTGAAGACTTGAAAATGCAAGGACTATTTTGTGATGGACACTCTTTTTTTTTTTTTTAAGATTTTATTTATTTATTCGACAGAGATAGATACAGCCATCGAGAGAGGGAACACAAGTAGGGGGAGTAGGAGAGGAAGAAGCAGGCTCATAGCAGAGGAGCCTGATGTGGGGCTCGATCCCATAACGCCGGGATCACGCCCTGAGCCCAAGGCAGACGCTTAAAAGCTGTGCCACCAAGGCGCCCCTGTGATGGGCACTCTTGATTTTGTTCTTATACTTTGCAAAGAATGAGTGTTGCTTTTAAAATCCAAAAACTCTTTTTTTCAAATGTTTGCAGGAAATATCAAGGACCAGCTTTCCCTTTGAAATGGCTTCCAGCTTGCAAATGGTCTAAACGTGTCTTTGCTCTCTGGCTGTCACTGCAGCTGCAGTGGGGGAAATTCAGATCACAGGCAAAGAAGCTTCTGGGCTGCAGGCTGCTCCTGGCCACCTCCCAAAGTTGCAGCCTCTGCACAGAGCGATAGAAAAACCCAGCCCGAGAGAGGCAGTGGGGCTGTGGAGGACGCACAGCCTTTCCCAGGAATGTGTCTGTCCCTCCCCCCCGGTCCACCCGTGATGGACTTCTTTCTCAGAGAAGGTCGAGAGTGTCCTCTTGGATCTAAATGCAGATGGTTCTCCCTGAGTCTTCCCTCCACTCCCGCCTCTCCACTTGCCTGGTTGTGTGTCCTTGGGCAAACCACTGGAATCCCTCACCAGGGAAAAGAGAAGCTTGTTTCCGTGAGGTTCAAATGGGCGAGTTCGACTTTAACCCTGGGTTCAGGCCACTCGGGGCTGGTTATTTGCCAATTTGGACGACTCTCCGAATCAGTTTTAACTCTACCAATGCCCAAAGTCACACAGCTGGAAAATGGAGGGTAGGAATTTGAACCCAGATCCCTGGCTACAGGGCCCAAGTTCTTTTGAATGGTTTCTCTCTCTCTCTCTCTCTCTCTCTCTTTCTAAGATTGCATTTATTTATTTGAGAGAAAGAGAGAAAGCACAAGCAGGGGACGGTCAGCAGGAGAGGCACAGAGGGGCAGAGGGAGGGGAAGAAGCAGGCTCCCCTGCTGAGCAGGGAGCCCAATGTGGGGCTCGATCCCAGGACCCTGGGATCATGATCTGAGCCAGAGGCAGACGCTTCACTCACTGAGCCATCTAGGCGCCCCCCAGTTTCTCATTCTTGCGTCCACACTGCCCCGCTGGCTATACAGCATCTTGAGGACGGACACCACATCTGGCTCTGTAAACATTTGTGAAGAATATAAGTAATATTACTTCATTGCGTGAGTACTGATTGTCAGCCTCTGTGCTAAGCACTTTTCAAACATTATCTCATTGCATCTGTCAACAGTCCCCGAGAAGTAAGCATTGCTAACATCCCCATTATACAGATGAAGAGATAAAGGCCCTGAGAGGCACACTGACTCACCCAATCTCACAGAGCTGGCAAATCGGGGGATCTAAACCCTAGAGTGTCTGCAGGGTTGAAGATTAAGATTATTGGCTCTGGGGGCGCCTGGGTGGCACAGCGGTTAATCGTCTGCCTTCGGCTCAGGGCGTGATCCTGGCGTTCCGGGATCGAGTCCCACATCAGGCTCTTCCGCTATGAGCCTGCTTCTTCCTCTCCCACTCCCCCTGCTTGTGTTCCCTCTCTCGCTGGCTGTCTCTCTCTGTCGAATAAATAAATAAAATCTTTAAAAAAAAAAAAAAAAGATTATTGGCTCTGTGGCTTGGGAATTACAACTGGTATCTATATAGGACCGGGGGTAATGGACTCCAAATGGACTGTTTGTGCAGAGCAGGCTTGGCCGATAGGGCTGCTGGAAATCTTGATCCCTGGCTCCGGCTTACAGCTGGGCAGCTAGAGCTGGTACACGGAGACTCCCAGTGTGAGGTGAAAACTGTGGACTGGCGGGCATTATAACCCAGCTGTAGGTCAGTGGACATGACCCCGCTGCCGGAGACAAGAGCAGATGCTCTTTTCCTTCCAGACCCTGGATGTGACCCGCTGAGAAGATGGAGGTGCTTACTTCCCAACCTTTTATATATCATAGCACGCCCAGAAATGGATCATAATTGGGATAAATAGATGAGACCAACCACTTGCAGCCAGGGGCAACTGGCTCAGGCTCCCACACCTCTGCACTCCCACCCCAGGTTTGGGGGGGTCCAAAGTGTGGCATACAAAGTGGGGGGCATGGTTCAGGAGGATTCCTCACTACTACCCCTCCCTTCCCCACCCTCTAGGATTTACTTTTCACCTGAAGGAAAAATAAAGAATTTGCTTCTAAAGGGCTTTTAAAGCACCCCCAGCTCATTCCAAGGCAGCTCTGCTTTAATGCAGATTCCCAGCTTTAATGGAAATCCACTGGTGTCCATGAGTACTTGAAACTATGTTTGACTTGACAATGAGCACATTTGAATGGCCCGTATTTTGCAAATCACAGCTACCCAGTATCAGTCAACACTTTTCTGTGAACATGTCTTTCAGGGAATAAAGAAAACTGAAAGCTGCTTTTTTTACCTGTATCCATATGCACCTTCCTTCCTGTGGACTTTTGCCCATGTCAGTGTTTTGGGTACAGATACACATATATGCACACAAGTACACACACTCTTTACAACTCCATGGGTTTCTTCCCTAAAATTAATCAATATGTGAGACACACTTCCATGAACCTTCTCCATAATGCCGAGCTCTGGACATTCGGGACAGAAGAAAACTTCCAGGTTTCAAATCATGGATGCAAGTGTAAGGACCATCTGACCCCATAATTAAGCAGAGAAGCACACTGAGACCCAGAGGGGAAGTGACTTGCCCAAGGTCATACAGTGGATCTCTGCTGGAGCCCAAGTGGGTTCCCAGGCCCCCTGGCTCCCGGTCCAGCACTGCCCAGAGAGGTACAAGAATAGAAATCATTGTCTAAATTCAAAGGAGACAAATACCACTTCTCCATCCCTGAGGAGAGCCAATGGAGGGAGTCTTTGCAGACACAATTGCTACAAAAAGTTTTCAAAGCCTTTCCTAACCTAATATATGTAAAGAAATCTTTGGAGAGTCGTTCCCCATTAATCAGCTGTCAGCAGCGTTCTGAGGGAGGGGAGGGGAGTGGGGAATGGAGAAGACGAACTCATTTTCCAGAGCCTGTCTCCAGGATTTCAAAAATGAGTTTAGCAGAGCCAGTCACTTTGGGGGCGTCTGAGAAAATGAGAAATGGCTCTCACACCCTCGAATGCTCTAAACATGCACGATGATCCTCCTGATTTGGTATCTCACATTTTAGCATGCCTCAGAATCATCTGGAAGGCTTTTGAAGGCACAGATTGCTGCCACCACCACACCCCACACCCCACTCCCCCAGATACAGCAGGTCTGGGCTGGGGTCTGAGAAGTCACATTTCTAACCAGCTTCCCCGTGATGCCCATGCTGCTGGTCCAGGGACCACACTGAGAATCAATGCTCCAGCCCATTGAGGCTATTCAAATGGCCCAGACAAAAGGGTAAAAAAAAAAAAAATCTTTATTCACCTGGGGGCAGAATAATATGGTGGTCAGGCACAAGACTCAAAGTCGGGCAGAGGTGACCAGCACCCAAGCTCTGCCACAGACTCCAGGGGCAGAGAACTGTTTGCTGTTGCTAGTCGGTGCCTGGCCCCAGGCCTGGCCCATCACGATGCTAGACAGACATGTGCTTCGGATGCTCTCTCTGTTGCTGGACGGAGGCAAATCATACCCGTGCCTGCCCACTCCCCAAACGGAAAGGAAGGAAGAGATGGCCAACGTCTAGGGGAACATCAAGAGTGACCCATGAGACTGATTTCTTTGCCTTGATATTGGGTTGGGGGGTAGTTAGGTGCTGAGGCATGAAGATGGCCCCAAAGTCTGTTTCTTTTCATTGTAATAACTTCCATGTGGATGCCTTCGTTATTTAAAGGTATAATCCTCATTACAGAAAATTTAGAAAAATGCCTGGAGACAAAAAGAAGAAAACCAGTATCACCCATAATCTTACCCCGTAGTAGCACTCAGCCATGTGGCCATACATTCTTCTGGGGTTATTTCTCTACATATATGTATCTTTTTTTTTTTTTTTCAAGTAAGATCTTGTGGGGGCACCTGAGTGGCTCAGTCAGTTAAGCATCTGCCTTCAGCTCAGGTCATGATCCCAAGGTGCTAGGACTTCGTTGGGCTCCCTGCTCAGCAGGGAGCCTGCTTCTCCCTCTCCCTCTGCCCCTCCGCCTGCTCTTGCTCGCGCGCTCTCTCTCTCTCTCTGTCAAATAAATAAAACCTTTAAAAAAAATAAAGTAGGATCATGCTGTTTTGGAAGCTGCTTTTTTTTTCACTCAATTTTCATGAACATTTTGCCAGATGATTAAAAATTCTGAGAGTAGTACAATCCGCCCCAACTCCAACCCAGCGCAGCATTCTACAGAGACAAAAACGGGGCCATTCCAGATCCACCGGCATCTGCCCAGAATCATCTATTCACTCAGTTAAGAACACAGACCCTAGACGTACCTGGGTGGCTCACTCGGTTAAGCACCTGGCTCTTGATGTCAGCTCAGATCATGATCTCAGGGTTTTGAGATCAAGCCCTGCATCAAGCTCTGTGCTGAGCATGGAGCCTACTTAAGATTCTCTCTCTCTCTCCCTCTCCACCTCCCCCTGTTCCCATTTTCTCTCTTTAAAAAAATTTAAAAATAAAAATAATTAAAAAAAAAAAAGAACACAGGCCCTATAGCCAGATTGCCTGAGTTCACATTGTACGTGCCACTTACCAGGTAGGGGACCAAGGACAAGCTACTGGACCTCTCAGTGGCTCACTTTCTTAGCCAATACAATAGGGGTAATAATATTAGATCTCGAACAGTCATGGGGATTAAATGAGCTAAGACGGTTGCTAGTATAAAGCAAAAGAAACATTACGCAAGTGTCACCTTTTACCATGTGTCTTACGATGGCTCCAGAGGATTCCATTAAATGCATAGTTCATGATATATTTGCCAATATTACATTGTTTGAGATTTTCCCCCCAGTTTTCCCTATTATAAAAAAAATTGTGATGAATATACTTGTATCTTTGCACATGTGCCTGATAAGTTCCTAGAAGTATAGAGTGATATCCCAAGGATGGTTCTAAGTATTTCTACAGCTTTCAAAACATACTTTGCAAGGTGCCCTTCAGAAAGCTGGTACCAATTCTCCACCACAAACAGTATATGAGAGTCCCAGCTTCCAGAACGCTCAGCAACCCTGGAGGGTATTCCTTTTCCCCTCATAACTGCCACTTTCATGGGTGGGCATGGTACATCATTGTCTTAATTTGCTTTGCTTAGGTATCTGGTAAGATGAACAATTTTTCATATACTTCTAGCCCTCATGTATTAAAGATGTATGTCTTTAATAAATTGCCTGTCTGTGTCCTTTTGCCTAAAGATGGAGCATCAACCTTATTGATTTGCAAGAGCTCTTTATATAGCAAAGACATTGAACTATTGAAAGCATTTTCTCCGGTCTGTCATTTACTTCTTGATTTTATTTTTGGTGGGGTTTTTTTCCCCCTTGTGTGTTACTTTGTTCCGCTCAGATCCACTTGTTAACCAGCCAGAGATGCCCTCACTCTCCCCCCATCAGTATCCTCCTAGCCCCATTCCATCAGCCTGGGGCCCTTTTAAGTTTGTAGCCTGGGGCAGTCCCTTTGATTTACTGCCCCCCACATAATGAAAAACCCAATTGGAAAGTGGTCTATCAGGTCTGTCCAGACGTCCTAGATGACCCCAAATCTGCTGGGCTCCTACCCCTGCTGGCAGCCCAGGTCACAGGTCATCATGCCCCAATGACCCCCAAAAAAGGAATAAATCAAGCCCCCTGGTGATAACAGTTGATGCCAGCCAACTGGTTTGGCTGCTTGCTTTTCTAAATTTCCCTGATAATTTCTGGTAGAATGTAAGTTATAGCCCAGGACCTCAAGAGGAAAAATAATACTCAACTGAGGATAAACCCTAAAACACTGCCCCTTCCTGAGTCCTGCTAAGTGCCGGAACTCAAATCCTGCACCCTGTTACAGAGCCCCACTCACTGAACCCACCTGGATTAACCCCTGCTGTCACCTGCTCACTCTAGCACGCCAGGAAAACCACTTCACCACCCTAATCCCATTTTCCTTCATCTGGGGTTGATAACACCCTGCCCCTGTTCCATGCAATATGGAAGCGAGAATCAAGTTTTTAAAAATGGACATAAAAACTCCATTGACCATAAAAGTGTCCAACAAAACTTACTTTGTATCAACTTGTACTTTCTCATCAATGTGTATCAACTTAAACCAATCATACAAAGCCAGGGACACTTATCACCAGCCCCTTTCCCACACTCACAATCACGCTATTTCATTCAACAGCACAGAATCCTGAGTTCACCCGGACCCAGGTCCCCACACCTTCCCCCTGCTCCAGTGAATCCGACACATGGCAAATCCATGTTCACAGAGTCCCTGGACCTGGGAGTGCAGGGAGGGCAGGTGCAGCAGGGCACTCTGCAGGGCAGAATGAGGCCAGGCAAGACCCAGCTGTATCTGCCCGGAAAATTTGATTCTTTTTTTTTTTCCCTGCTTTTAAACCAACACTACTGGGGCACCCAGGTGGCTTAGTCAGTTAAGCATCTGACTTTGGCTCAGGTCATGATCTCAGGGTCCTGGGACTGAGCCACAAGTTGGGCTCCCTGCTCAGCGGGGAGACTGCTTGTCCCTCTCTGCCCCTCCCCTGCTCATGCTCTCTCTCTCTCTCTTTCAAATAAACAAATAAAATCTTAAAAAAAATAAATAAATAAACCAACACCCCTGGTGTCAGTAAGGATAAATCTCAAACACACTGTGTGAAGTTTCAGAATGGCATTCACGGCATACCATTATATAAACTGAAAAGTACAGGTTTTCCTATAAATATGGAGTAAACTCATAAAAGCATGTGTGTTAATTTCCTAAGGCTGCCGTAACGCACAACTCCAAACTTGGTGACTTAACACGACAGAAACTTATTCTCTCATGGTCCTGGAGGCCAGGAGTCCCAAGTCACCCTAACACTTGGCCAAAACCAAGGTGTTCCAGGACACACTCTTGCCAGGGGCTCTGCAGACAATCTGTTCCTGCTTCCGGCTTCTGCTGGCTGCCAGCACTCCTGGGCTTATGGCCACATCCCTCCAATCTCTGCCTCTTCAAGCACAGCACCTTCTCTGTGTCAAATCACCCCTTTTCTCCTCTCTCATCATTACACGGTCATGGCATTTTAGGCCACCCGGATAATCCAGGATCATCTCTCCGTCACAGGTTCCTTAATTTGGTCCCACTGGCAAAGATCCTTTTACACCGTAAGGTAACATTTATAGGCTCCAGGAATTAGGACCCAATATCTTTGGGAGGCGTGATTCAGCCTACGACAGCAATGTATAGAAATGAAATGTGCCAAATTCATGACTGTGGTTTCTTCTTGACGAAGAGAAAGGGAATGCAGGAGGGGACAAGTGTGTCAAGGTGTCAGCTGTGTCTGGAAGGACCCATCCTATATAATGTCTGTGTGAAATATTTAATAAAGTGGTTTTTTTTTTAATCTTAAGCCCTACCAACTCCTCGCTGTGTGACCCCAGGCAATTTATTTCACATTTATGGACTTTTGGTTTCTCATCTGTCTTATGAAGTTACGGTATCTACCTCACGGATGTGTACGAGCAATCATTCAGACTGTATGCAAAGTGCCTGGCAAGTGTCTGGCTCGTAAGTACCGTGTCACCATTAACACTGCTATCGTCCTGTCTTTCCGAAACCGAGGAGCACTTTCTACAGCACGTCCATGCATGTGCACGCACACACGCACACCCTCCTGAGTGAGAGAAATAAGTTTTTCTGCTCCCAGCCCTGGTTTCTGAAAGTCAGCACTGGGAGGGGGTGGGGAGAACAGGCCAGCTGAAAACTACAATGGCAGAAGCGGGGGGAGCCCCTTTGCAAAGGCACTTTTTGATCTGCTCTAACTGCCACTATAGAGAATTAGATGGAATTCATTTTTATGATGAAGGAATTAATGGTTATGGAGAGAATCGGGTTCAGGTGGAAGACTTGAATCCAAAGAAGGGAATAAAGCCTTGAAATTCAAATGAAAAATTATTATATAAGCATAAAGGAAACCTATTTTACACCTGTAAGACTAAATGTATAAATATGAACCAACTGCTCCCTCTGGGAAATGGGGATTGTGCTTTTAATTCACCTAGACAAATATGCAGCGTACCCTCCCTTCTGCCTATACATTTCAATGAAGACCTGGAACCCGCCAGGGCTCCTGGGTACCCCCAGACTGGCTACCTCCTCCACAGCGCCTGCAGGAGGGAAGTGGGCTCGTGAAGCAGAAAAGTCCTTGGACAAGGTCATCTCAAAGGCTCCCTCACCGAGCCAGCATTCTCTGATCCTGAATCCCCTATCCCCACCCCCATGGACTCCCGAGGCAGGACATCCAATGCTATGGTCATTAGAACGTTTCAGCTTCATTCATTCATTCATTCATTCATTCATTCATTCATTCAGTAGCACCTGTGAGTACCTGTCATGTGCCAGTCTCTGTGCTCAGTGCCAGGGATCATCTGGTTTATAAAAGGGGAAACTGAGGCAGCAAGCGACTATATGGGAGCAAGAAAGAGAGCAGACTTTGGAGTCAAGGAAGCCTGTGTTAAAATTCCTTCCCTACCACCTGATACTCTTTGACCTTGGGCCAGTCTTAGTTTGACCTTGCACGTCCCCGAGTCTCAGTTTCCCCCTCTATAACACAGAAGACACCGATAGCCACCACACATGGGGACTTTGAGATAAACAGGCTTGCCTGCTGTTCAGTGCTTGGCACAGGGTGGGCATTCAAAACTGCTAGTTATACATATTGGCGCCCAAGAGCAAAAAGTAATATGATCATTCAACTTGGCTTTTTATCGAGCACGCTCTGTGTTCTTCCAGACACTGAGCTCAGCCCTAGAACGCTTGCAGAGATGAATGCAGAAAGGTCCCAGTGGCTGACTACAGAGGAAGCGGCAGCCGAGGAAGCCAGTGTGCCCTGAGTACCAGCTGCGGACCGAGGCTCAAACAGCTCTCATCATGGCCACTTAGGACTCTGCGCATCAGCCATGTCTGAGTTCCATCAGAGAGTCTTTACCACGCAGGTGTGCCTAGCCACTCTCCAGATGCTCCGAGGGCTCCAGGAGATCTTAGCACACAGAAGGCGCACATCAAAGGTTCGATGTCACTGCGAATCGCCAGCCTCACAAGATTCAAGCCCAGGTCTCCCCCGCCTTTTCCCAAGTCCAGATATCCTGCTGGTGCTAGAATCATTCATTCATTCATTCATTCAGCCAATGAAGATTCACAGAGCATCTCCTATGGTGCTTGGACTACAACTGTGAATACACGAAACAAGGGCTCCTGCACCCAGGAGAGGAAAGACCCCTTCCTACAGAGGAGGCCATGATAGAGGAGGGGGCTTCCCGAGGAGACCAGGAAGGAGGAGAACCCTGAACCAGAGGAGCCCAATTCCATCAGCCTCCCCTTAGCCATCTGAGGTGGGGAAACAGGCAGCCTTTGATCCTTTTGTCCTCATTCCCATCCCACCCCACCCCCCAAAAGCCTGGGGGCCTGGAGGGAAAGTTAGTCTGGGCTTGTGGGCTTCCCTGGAACTTATGCACGGCCCCAGAGCTCCAAGCCAGCCGGAGCTGGGCGCCAGCACCCCCCTTTGATTTGTTCAATGAAAATGCTTTGCCGGTTCCACAGATGCTCAGCTGTGATAACGTAATTGTGCAAGGGCTCAGTCTACAACCCATGAAGGCTGGACTCGGCGCAAATTGAACTTGGAGTGGTGATCTAAAGGGGCCAGAGAAGGCAGCGCAGCGCCATCCACCAGACACTTGGTCTTTTGTCCAGGCAGCTGGGAGCTTGGGAGGAGCCTTCCCTCCTCATGCTCTCCGAAGGTTCCAGGAAACCGGGATTCCGGTTGCGCACACACCTCCAGCTCCTCCTACCTGCAGGTATGCACGTGCCCTGCTGGGTGCACACCCACGTACAGGCACACTCACATGCCCTCTGACACAGCTACACACACATGCTCTCAGCCACACATATGGCCACATGTACCCTCACGCACATGGTCACCTCTGCCCCCATTCTATTCCCTTTAGGCTACCCGAATGGAAGAAACCTCCTCTCATCCCCATACCAGGAATGAAAAGGAGACAGGGATTGCCAGACAGAGGGGAAGGTTTCTACGGATAATAGGGAACACACTGTCAAATGGCCTTGATTGCATTTTGGAAAGTGGGTGGAAAGCAGTAAGCAGGAGCCCAGAGGAGCAAGAGGAGGAGGGGGAAGAAGAGGAGGAAGAGAAGGCAAAGAGAAGAGGAGGAGAGTGGAGAGGGGGAGGGTAGAGGAAGGCCAGGAAGAAGGGTGGTGGGAAGAGGCTCACCCAGATCCTAGGAAGAGGTGGGCCAGGGAGAAGCCTATTACTATTATTGTTATTATTTACCTTGGGAACTGAAATCCAACGCGTACTATTTTCGTACTGTTTTATTTTTCTGGGGCAAAGGGAAATGTCAAGCCAGCAAATGTCCCAGTTTCCCTCCCCTTCCTCTTCTGGTTTGGACAGATATTTCAAGGTCACTCTTCCAAGAGCGGAACTTCTTAGGAGAGAAATCATAATAGAAGATTGCGGGAGGGAGGGAAAGGTGCTCTTTTCCAAGGGTGCCCCTTCACTGGCGGCACTGAGGAATCCCAGCATCCGAACCGAGGCAGCCTCCAGAAGGCCCTTTGTTCATGAGGATTCCATTTCTCTCCCCACCCCCACCCTCTCCTCTCTCATTATCAAACATTTGAAGACTGAATAATTCCATTTGTTGACGTCTTTGGCCAGAGCCTCTGAAAATGCAAAAGGCCCACCGAAATCAAAACCCCTGGTTTTCAAGGTGAATTTATCACCCTTTAAAGGAAGATTCATTGGGTAATCGCTTTCAAAAAGTGCTCATCGCACAGGGATCTGAAATAAAGAGTGTCCTCTCCCTTGGGCTAGGGGAAGGGACCACGGGGCAGGGACAAGGAAGCCCCAGATGTGGCCCTCAGTCTTTCACCCTTTGGACCCATCAATTCACAGTCTGGGGTGCCAGAGAAAGGCCAGCTCCCCCAGCTGATGTCAACCTGTCATCTTACTCCTGATCCTTGAGCGTAGGTCTCTTTTTCCCACTGGGAGGGTTCATTTGGGGGAACTTGGGAGGAGGAATTTCTAGGAGCACTGTCATTGCCCTTAAAAGGAGGTGTTGGGGGCAGGAGGTGGGGGACAGACTGAGGAACTCAGACCGGACAGGGAGAGGTGGAAGTAGGGGTCAGTTACCCAAGCCAGAGAGCAGGAGTACAGGAGTACTTTCCAGATGCTCCTTTAGAGATAGCCCAACTAGATGCAAAGCAGAAGAAGAACCCTTCCGGAAGGTCTTTGCCTAACCCCATCTAGACCAAAGAAAAGGTATTCCCAGGCAACAGGTTGGAGGTATAGCCTGGTGTGGAGTGGAAGCCCCTACATACTTCAGGACACCATGGAGGAGGAGGCAGTGGACACGATGAACAGATGGAGAGAGGAAAACCGCTGGGGAGAAATCAGAAAGGCAAAGAGTAAAAGGGGATAGAGACAAAAAAGAGATGGAAAAGCCTGTGAGACAGAAAAGTGTGTGTGTGTGTGTGTGTGTGTGTGCATAAAAGAGAGAGACAGAGAAAGACAGGCAGAACAAGAGGGAGAGAGAGGGGAAGAGGGAGGGATGAAGAAGCAGGGAAGAAGCAGGGAGACAGACAGAGATTAGGGTGAGGGGCAGAAGGGAAACTTTCCAGGCCAAGTCCAGCCCAGCACACACAATGCAGATCTGAGCCCCTCCGAGCTTACAGCAGCGGCTAAAAGTCTTAGGAGTTGATGAATGTCTGTGTGGGGAGTGAATTTGGGCAAGGGGGTTAGCCAGGGGAGCTGGGAAGAGAGGGAAAGATTTTTCCCCCACCTCCAGCTGCAGCCACCCCAGTTCCTAGGTGAACCCTCCTTTCCCCCCGCTGGATGTGAAATTGCCATTTCACCCCGCCACATTTCTTAATTGTTGCAAAAATCATTTGTGAAATTGGTCTCCAACAGGCGAGAACGGCCACGCTCATTCCGACAGACACCCCCCCTTCCTCCCCCTCCACCTGCCCCACGGGAGCCCACGGAATCCCCAAGCTTCGAAAACTGAGAGTTGGTGCCTTCAGCGGAGGGTTTAGGGGAGACTGCTCGGGGCCTCCTTGGCAACTGAACCCTCTGCTGGGTCCTCTGCAGGGCACGGTGGGAACCAGGTAACGGGTTAGGTGCCCCCCCCCCCCGCCCGCGCAGGACACCTGGGGCTCAATGCCCCAGCCACAGCCGACTGGTGGGCCCTGAACCGAGGGGTCGGGCTGTGTGCTCTCCCCACTCAGCTTGGAAGCTGCACAGGCACCCGCCACAAAGTCAGTGAGGAGGGACTGAAGGTTCCAGGGTCCTGGCGGGGCCCCGCCCCAGAAGTCTTTCCTGGCCCCAGGAACTGACCGAAACACCTTCCTGACTGCGCTGAGAGCTAGCCAAGCCAGCATGGAAGCACCCCCAAAACATAAACACAGACGCAGACCCTCCCTTAGAAACACAGGGCTACTCAGACTGGCCTACAGGAGACTTACACACAAACCCACCTTCACCCAGACACAGGCACTGAGTCCCGGGTCCACCCACAAATACAAATACGGAGGAGGAGCATCGGTGCCTTAAGTCCTTCCAAGCAGGACGGAAATTCCTGATGAATGAATGAGTGAGTGAACGCACAACATACTGTAATATATACGTGTATATGTGTGTTGGGTGTATTGTGTGCCTACGCACGTGTGTATCTGGAATAGACACACATATATATAAAACACATAGCCACCCCTGGAAGTCAAGGCAGGCCAGACCCCCCAGCAAGACAAGAAGGGCTCCAAATCGAGCTCATGTTCCCCAAACACAGACCGTGGCTTCAAACTTCAGCTCCCTGTCTCTCTCTCGGGGGCTGTGGGGAGAGTGGGGTACACCTCCAATGAAAGGGGCTTAGAAAACCTTGCTAGTGGGGTGCCTGGGTGGCGCAGTCGTTAAGCGTCTGCCTTCGGCTCAGGGCGTGATCCCAGCGTTCTGGGATCAAGCCCCACATCAGGCTTCTCCGCTAGGAGGCTGTTTCTTCCTCTCCCACTCCCCCTGCTTGTGTTCCCTCTCTCGCTGGCTGTCTCTCTCTGTCAAATAAATAAATAAAATCTTAAAAAAAGAAAAGAAAAAAGACTTTAAAAAAAAAGAAAAGAAAACCTTGTTAGGGCCCCTATAACTCAGGCAGCCCGGCACCCTGGCCTGGGCAAGGCACCCGGGTGTCCCCCTTTCCAATTCCAAAACGACTTGAGCACCCCCCTCAATTCTGAAGCCACCAGAGGGTGTGGGTTTAACTGCTTTTCCCTAGGCCCCCATTCCCAGAGCGCCTCCCCGCCAAGAGCCTGATGAGCCCCTCGTGCTGGGAGAGAAGGGAGAGGAGGGAGTCTGTCACATGCTGAGAGGGGCAAAGGTCACAGGTGAGGAAAAGGGGAGGGGAGGGGGCACACTAGGGCCAGCCCGAGGAGAGCCCCCCCAGGCCAAGACAAGGCTGACCCCAGGACCGGGAGAGGGCGGGCAGGGGGCGGGCTGCGGGGTGGGGGCCGAGTTGGAGGGCTGGGTTGATTTTATTGTATTTTGCCTCCAGTGCTGGGCCGGAGACACTCTTTCCCGGGGGAGACAAAAGGCCTGCTGTCCTGGCGTCCTGCCCCGCTGGGAGGGCGTTTCGCCCCCAGGACTCGTGTCCTGGGGCAGGGGCGTCTGGTCACTCGGGCAGGGGAGAGCGCAGAATTGCAGGACCTCTGATCACCACCCCCACCCCTGACCCTTTAATTGGGACACCTCCCCCTCTAAATTCTGAGCAGAGGAGCTCAGAATTGATGGGCTCAAGGTGGAACCGAGTCCTGACCCGCCTCCCTCCCAGATCCTGGGCGCCCACTTGCTGACAGCCTCAGGGCACTGGACTGCCTGCTGGAAAGGGGTTCTGGGTTGTGGCCAGAGGCCTGAAGAGGAAGGCGAGTTTAAACCCGGTTGCGAAGGGGTGAGGGAAAGGAGAAGAGGAGGGGAGGAAAGATAGTCCCTAACGCTTGGCACACCCAGTTTTCTGAGCACTCTGGGCTTCTCAGAGCTGCAGGAAACTGGGCAAGAACTGGACACGGGGGCTGAGACATTATTTCACAGAGAAAGTCATAAACCCCTCCCTTGAATTCACCCTAGGCGGGTCCCCCGTGTGCCCCACTGTCAGATATTTCAGAGTGTGTGAGCGAGACGAAAGAGATGTGTCATCAGCAGACTCTGACCCTGGGAGGCCAGAGAAAAGGCGAGAATCCAGAGGAGCCACCAACCCGAGGCAGACATTCCCAAGCAGCCCGAACGCGGAGAGGGGCGGCGGGCGACCAGGGGGCCGGGCACTCGGCCGATGTGGCCCATTCGTCAAAAGAAGACACTTGCACAAAGTTGGCCCCCTCCCTTTCTGCGCCCTCCCCCAGCCTCCGGGGCCTCGCTCCCTACGTGTTAACGGGCCGTTCAAATTCTCCCCCAAAAACGAGGTCGAGCCGGGGATTAGAAAAAAGAGAGGAAAAAAATATTCGTTGGCGATTTCTTTTCGTTATTGGTCCTCGGCTCCCTTCAGCCCTGGCCCCCTTCCCTCCTCATGAATAAAAGAAAAGTCCGAACCTATCAGATCTCGTTGGCTGCCTCCCCCCCCCACTCCAGTTGAGCACTTTTGCACAACTTACCCTGCGGATCACTCGCCCCCTCGCTTCCCCTCTTCTCTTCCCAACCCCGTCACCCCCTGTCGCCTTCCCTCAAGCCCCGAAACTCGAGAGCCACCTCCTTCCCTCCCCAAGCCTTGTGGGGGCGGGGTGTGAAAGCTGGTGTGAGAGGGAGTCGTGAGTGTGGTCTGGAGAAAGGCGTGGAGAGGAGTGCGGGGAGGGAGCGAGCGAGCGAGCGCGAGAATAAATATATAAATAAATACGAAAGAGAATCCACTCGGCAGCCTCTCGGCGCAGAAACTTTGGCCCGGAGCGCGAGAGCGCGCCTCTGCCAGTCCGAGGCCGGGGCCCTGCCTCCGGCCGCGTCCCCCCAGCCCCGCTCGGCCGCCCGGCCTCGCCTC
>NW_024425786.1:13262689-13264915 GCF_017311325.1 Ursus maritimus
CCAGATCCTGGGCGCCCACTTGCTGACAGCCTCAGGGCACTGGACTGCCTGCTGGAAAGGGGTTCTGGGTTGTGGCCAGAGGCCTGAAGAGGAAGGCGAGTTTAAACCCGGTTGCGAAGGGGTGAGGGAAAGGAGAAGAGGAGGGGAGGAAAGATAGTCCCTAACGCTTGGCACACCCAGTTTTCTGAGCACTCTGGGCTTCTCAGAGCTGCAGGAAACTGGGCAAGAACTGGACACGGGGGCTGAGACATTATTTCACAGAGAAAGTCATAAACCCCTCCCTTGAATTCACCCTAGGCGGGTCCCCCGTGTGCCCCACTGTCAGATATTTCAGAGTGTGTGAGCGAGACGAAAGAGATGTGTCATCAGCAGACTCTGACCCTGGGAGGCCAGAGAAAAGGCGAGAATCCAGAGGAGCCACCAACCCGAGGCAGACATTCCCAAGCAGCCCGAACGCGGAGAGGGGCGGCGGGCGACCAGGGGGCCGGGCACTCGGCCGATGTGGCCCATTCGTCAAAAGAAGACACTTGCACAAAGTTGGCCCCCTCCCTTTCTGCGCCCTCCCCCAGCCTCCGGGGCCTCGCTCCCTACGTGTTAACGGGCCGTTCAAATTCTCCCCCAAAAACGAGGTCGAGCCGGGGATTAGAAAAAAGAGAGGAAAAAAATATTCGTTGGCGATTTCTTTTCGTTATTGGTCCTCGGCTCCCTTCAGCCCTGGCCCCCTTCCCTCCTCATGAATAAAAGAAAAGTCCGAACCTATCAGATCTCGTTGGCTGCCTCCCCCCCCCACTCCAGTTGAGCACTTTTGCACAACTTACCCTGCGGATCACTCGCCCCCTCGCTTCCCCTCTTCTCTTCCCAACCCCGTCACCCCCTGTCGCCTTCCCTCAAGCCCCGAAACTCGAGAGCCACCTCCTTCCCTCCCCAAGCCTTGTGGGGGCGGGGTGTGAAAGCTGGTGTGAGAGGGAGTCGTGAGTGTGGTCTGGAGAAAGGCGTGGAGAGGAGTGCGGGGAGGGAGCGAGCGAGCGAGCGCGAGAATAAATATATAAATAAATACGAAAGAGAATCCACTCGGCAGCCTCTCGGCGCAGAAACTTTGGCCCGGAGCGCGAGAGCGCGCCTCTGCCAGTCCGAGGCCGGGGCCCTGCCTCCGGCCGCGTCCCCCCAGCCCCGCTCGGCCGCCCGGCCTCGCCTCCCGGTTCCGCCCGGCGCATCCGCCCGCACAACTTCTGGCCGAGCGGAGCGGGCAGAGGCGGACTTGGGGTTGCTGTGTTTGTTTGTTTGAACTTCCTTGTCACCACCTTCCCTCCCCCCAACCTCCACCCCCACCTCGCCCCCCTCCCCAGCTTCTGGACGCGTTCGACTGCAGCCGGGGGTGGGGGGTGGGGGTAGGGAGCGTGTGTGGAGGGGAGGAGGGGGAAGAGGTTAAAAAAAGAGAAGTGGAAGAAGAAGGAAAGAAAGAGACCGCAGCAGGGGTAAAGGGAGCGGACGGGAAGCGATTTTTGCCGACTCTGGATTCGTCCCCGGCGTGCGCAAGAATGGCGGCCCTTCCCGGCACCGTACCGAGGATGATGCGGCCGGCTCCCGGGCAGAACTATCCCCGCACGGGATTTCCTCTGGAAGGTAAGAGCGCCTGGGCTCGCCGCGCCTCCGCTCCTCTGCCGGGAACCCGAGGTCCTTGGAGAGGCAGCGATCTCCAGGGGTGGTGGCGGTGGCAGCGGCGCGGGAGGGCAGGGGGTCCCCTTCTCTTCTGGGGACCGAGTCCGGGAGCTGGACCCCTGGAAGTTTCCGGGGCCGACACTTGTCCGTTTTTGCGCGGCTTTCAGTGACCGGCGGCCGGGGCTTCACAGGTCGCGTGGGCTCTGGCCTTCCCCCGCAGGGCGGAACTCCCGGCAGATTTCGGCCCCTAGTAAATTTCAAGTCCTGGCGAATTTCAGTTCGTTTCCACTATTTTCAGATACTTTCCTCCCGGTTACTTTCTCAGCTCTCTGCGTTGGCCGGCTACAGCGCTTTCTACTCTCGTTAGGAACTGTTCTTTTTTCACTCCTGGTATGGTTCTCCAATCCCTTTTATTTCGAAATACCCAGCAATGTTAGTGATAGTTTATATGTCTAAACTAGGAAGGCTATCGGCTTCTTCCAAAGCACCAGACAGAAAGAAACTCCTGCCTTTTGGTTTGGAAACAAACTCATTTGTAATAATAAATAGTAACGATTCCCCCCCCCC